>NC_069786.1:106027672-106330703 GCF_027406575.1 Nycticebus coucang | reverse complement strand
ATAAAAAAAGAATATCATAAGTCAATATTTCTACTTTGAACCCCCAAATAACTATGACTTAGAAAATACTGATATGGCTTTATACATAGAATATCTTTAGACAGCAAGATGTTTTCAAGTTAAAAGCAATTCCTTTCTGAATTGTAGAAAAAGAATGCAGATAATTTCCTTCCATGGAAAGAATATAAGAATAAAAAATAGATGATATCTACACAGATTATCTAACCAAGGCTGTGAAAGAAACCTTGGTAATTGCCCAAACTTGTCTTATCCTTTTCCTCATTGCTCCTTCCCCTTAATACTTTTCCTTAAAACAGAAGGGCACCCTCAGCTGAGCATGTAAATCAGAATCTGGCCCTTTGTGCTACCCTCTTCAGGCAACTTCACCCAACTCACATGCACCAAATGGCAATGTTAAGTAGACAAGAACCCTCTTCCTACCTCCCAATTCCTTCAGCAGCCTCTAGGGAATCAATTAAGGTAAAAAAAAAAAAAAAAAAAAAGAAGAAGAAGAAGAAAGAAAGAAAGCTGACGCAGGTAGATTTCCTGAGCTCACAGGTTTGAGACCATCCTGAGCCAAAGCAAGACCTCATCTCTAAAAATAGCCAGGCATTGTGGTGGGTCCCTGTAGTCCCCAGCTACTTGGGAGGCTGAGGCAAGAGTATTGCTTGAGCCCAAGAGTTACAGGTTGCTGTGAGCTAAGATGCCGTGGCACTTGACCCAGGGAAATAGGAGACAAAAATGGTTTGTGAGTAAGTGAAATGTGGTGATAAGATTTCTATTTTGTTCACATTTTCCATATGAGGCTTGATTGCTATGAATCCAGCAGCCTCAGCCCACAGAATCATAAGGGAGACGTGGAACTGTGGGTTGGAGTGAAAAAAGGAAAGAAATTCAGCTCATTTGAAAAGTTGATCTCTGCAGATTATCTCTCCCTTTTCTACACTCAGATGTAAACTTTCCACTTTGTATTTTATTTGGTGCTGGTACTATCTATCCTATTAAGAAGCAGTAATCAACTGTCAGCCTGGTTTCATGTCTTTACTGAAGTAGAGGTAAGAGTGGCCTTAAGGCGACTGGGTGAATAATACATCCACAGTAGGCACTGTAGCAACAATTTTATTTTAAAATAGAAAAGTTACCTGTAAAAGAATTTTCATTATTTTCTTAACAATGTACAGGAGAATGTAATAAAATTTTAGTGACTTGAGTTTGATTCATATGTGTCAGAGTTTGCTGAGTCAATTGGTAAAGGAGGCTAGACAGTAAAGTATTTGCAGTGAGGATTGAGTGCTTTCTTGGAGAGACCTCATCCACATGGGAGAAAGCAGCTGGCCCAAGAAGACTAACATAATTTGACAGAGAGGAGACTTTGTTGTAAAAGTCATGCCTCGCTCCAGGAGTTGTCCCAAGAAACCCAAGGGACTTATATCTGGATGCAGTGGAGAGCAAAAATGCTGTGAATGAGAAGGAAACAGACTTTCATTAAAAAGTCTCTCAGGTATTGTATTTCCAGCAGCCGAGCTGGAGTTAGCCCATAGACAGAGTCCAAGGGAATGAGGGACAGAATGGTAGAACCCAAGGAAAAGCCTGATGACTGGCTGAGAAAATCAGAAAACCACAGTGTCCACAGGGATCCTCAGGAATGATCTGTAGAAGTGTGAAGCTTAAAAGAGAATCAATTCTGAACAAAATAAGTTGAATTATTTCAATACTTCTTCTGTAACAGACGAGAGGAAAGAGCATCTGCATACAAATGCAGGTGGATGGAAATGTGTTTGGAGGCCTTCTCTTCTGCTTATTTCCATTTCCTATGGAAGATAGAAAATTAGGCCCTCATCTGAGAAGGCATTGAGGGGCAGTGAGAAAGTGTGAAATAGTCACTTAGGGTAGAAGAGGAATGAATAGAAAGGACAATATAGTAGGATTCCTGGGTAGCACTAATTACCCTCTTGATGTTAGATCATGAATAAAAAGTGAACTTCTCAGTAAGTTTCAAGCCTCTTTCCACCAACCCTAAACTGCTCTGTACCCCTGGTGATGGAGAGTGGAAGTAAAGGCAAGAGGATGGTTCCAAGAAGTACGTGGAGGTCAGCAACTTCCCTTTACACCTATGATTCCATAGAAGGAAGCATCATTTGCAGGCATTGATTTGGTGCCTCGAAGATGCTATAGCAAGAGTCTCTGCAGTCCTTTTGGTTGGTCTCAATATAATTGCTATTCCTATAGCCCTCACATCTGAGTTCTAGGTTAAAAACAGAGAAAGGTAAAAGGAAAAAAATGTCTATCCTTCAATTAATGGACATAAAAACTCTTGAGAGTCTCTGGGTGAAGCAATTGTACTGAAGAGATGTGGCAGCCTTGAGGAAACCTTTCTAGCAACATGCATTAGACAAGTTTAACTAAGGACAGGAATGTCTTGTAGGCCCTTCTAATATGTTCCTATAAGAGATATGGAGGAAAAAATAATGACACAGGTCTCCAGAAATAGAGGATTGTCATGATTATCAAAAAGGGTATAAAAATAACCAAATGAAAGAGGTAGGCTGGGAAGACAGGTGCAGGAGAGACACCATGATTCCTTTCATTTGCATTGTCAATGTCATTGACAACATAAATGAGGTCTAGGTTTTCTCTTGTGCACCTGGAAGCACATGTGAAGATGACTTCCACAGAAGCCTAGTGAAATATGTGGTAAAGGGAGAATAATCATTGAATGCTTATTGTTTTTATCATGAAGCAAACACTCATCCCAAATGGACAGTCACTTCAAAATCTGTGAGCAACCTCTTGGCCAACAAAATAGATTCAAGAGCAGAAAAAAATAAATTCTGATAAATAGCTTTACACAATTTTGAGGAAAACATAGCAGAAGCTAAATCTACTAATTCAGTTATGTGCGACACCAGCTAAATATAGAAAGGAGGTGATCAGGATATAACACGAAAAGGAGAAGAGCAGGATCCTCTAAACGAACAATGTACCTTGTGCAATAAGGAGGGGAATTTGCCATAAACTCATTATTCGGAGAAAAATGAAAAGAACATGAAAGCCATGATAAAAGGCACCATAGATAATTTTATGACATAATGAGTTGAGAGATGAGATTGTAGACACACAGATTAAGAAGAACGGAAGCAAATATTGGTATTTCAAAAAGGATTAATTGAATCAAAAGATACAACTTAACTATATGCTGCATATAAGTGCTGCGTATAAAGATCTGGAAGGATGGCAGTTAAAAAAAAAACAACTCAAAAATAAACCAGGCCATATGCTAATGCAAATGAAACCCAAATCACCAGGAAAGTATCAGGTAAGTCTAAGCTCAACTTTAATAAAAAATACTTAATAGAAAAAGTTTACTGATCCAAAAAAAGTGATTGAAGATGACAGAAGGTGCAATTCACCTTAACTAACAGTGGACCAGTCAGAGATATTAGTGGATAAAAGAAAACAGTGCCTTCATAAATGTCAAAATAAATCTCAGAAATAGTAGTAGACTGTTAAACACTAAAGTGCTTTGTATTAGCCTGTGACAGATGAAATAGGGTGTGGAGAATAAGCCTAAGAGATGCTCAGGGAGGGACCCCCAACCACTTCTCCTTCTTTTCACCAGCCAGAAGTCATGTAGCCTATGCATACTTTTCTTATTACAGGCAAGCACATAGTTTTTCCTCTTTAAAGTTGATCTTTACCCCATGTGCTAAGATTTACATCATTTAGCAACCTTGTTAAGACACTGTATAAATAAAGCTGTTCCACAGTTCTGTGCTGGCCACAGCATCAGCTCTTCAGCCCTCCTGACCCCATCGTATTTTTGTATCCTGTGTGTTTTTTGTATCTTATGTCTTATATCCTCATTTCCCACCGTTTCCACTCTGGTTATTTCTCCTTCCTCATGCTGATTCACAAGAGTAGGGAAAGGTTTATAAAGGAGGTAGAAAATCTGAATAATATAATCTGAACAAAAAGAATATTCCTTCTTTTGAAGGATCTGTGGAGCATTTGGGAAAAGATGATTATGTGCTAAGTCAAGAGAAAAACAAGTAATTGAATTCAAAAAGTAGAAACATAACAAATTGCAATTTGAGAATTGCATTCTCAAATACTAAGGTAATTAATGATTAAATACTTTAAGAAACAATATAAGTAAACTAAAATTTTGAAAATAATTTCTGAAAATTTGGGTTAAGAAGAAAAAAATGGATTTCTAAAGCACATGCTAACACCTAAAATAATTGACAGTCTTAAATATTTTGTTGATAAATTATAATAAAGAGTGAAATATATGAATTAACTATTCATCTCAAAAACTTAAGAAAAACTAAAATGGGGGGAATAAAAAGAGAAATAAAAACTAAAATAGATCTATGGAAAATGGGAAAAATTATAAATAATATACAAAAATGAATAATTTTCAAACAAAAAAGAACTGGAGCAGACATGTAAAACCAGTCTTGACAAAATTTGAATAATACATGTCTGAGCATCAGCCAGCCTTGTAAAATAAAAAGAGTGAAAACACAAAATATACAAAATCAAAAAGTAGGAAGCGAATATAACCACATACACTAGAGATATTAAAGCAATCAACAAGAGTGCCTTGAAATTGTGATAAAAATGAATTTCACTACATGGATAATAGAAATTATTTCTATTAGTAAGAGTCAACACTGGTAGAAATCAAGAAAATGATTGGTGTTGGAAAAATTTCTCCTACCAGAACCAAACAAATATGAAAGCTCACAATTATTTTCAAAAGTAAATTTATCCAAATCTTTGAGGAGCAAGTTATACACATGCTGTTTAAACATGCTGGATAGTAGAAAAGAAAGCCACTTCACAGTGTAGTATAGATACCCAAGTCAGAAGACGTAGCACAACCCAGAAACCTGCGCGTCAATCACATTTATAAGTGTGGAGACATTAAATCCGAACAAAATATCGGGAGGCAACCCTAAGCAATATGTACTATAATGAGGCTGAATTAATTTCAGGAATGCAAATATGGTTTATTTCAAGGAAATTTTTATTTCAAAATATTATGGGAGTACAAATGTTTGGGGGTACATGGCTGCCTTTTGTAATGTTTGAATCAAGGCAATGAGTGCTCCCATCACCCAGATAGTATTCATTGTACCCATTAGGTAGGTTTTCACTCATTTCCTCCTGTCCCCTACCCCCTGCTTGATTTTCATGAAGTTATACTTCCCTCTGCACCTATGTACTCATCAGTTAGTTACAATTTAATAGCAAGTACACGTGCTCTTTGTTTTTCCATTCTTTATACAATCCACTTAGGACAATGGTCTCCAGCTCCACCCAAATTGTTGCAAAAGGGATTAATTCATCCTTTTCATGGCTGAGTAGTATTCCATGGTGTACACATACTAAATTTTATTAATCCACTCTTGAAGAAAATAAAAAGTGCTACTCCAGTGAATACATGAGTGATAAGAAAGGGAAACTTACTGATATGCAGAAAGTTTTAGTGGTCAGTATAGAAGATAATACCAGCTATCCCTTATGTCAGACTCTAAGCCAGAGTAAACACCGGATCCTCTTCAATTTTATGAGACCAAGAGAGTGAGGAAGTTGCAGACGAAATGTTTGAAGCTAGCAGAGGTTGCTTCATCAGGTTGATGAAAAGTATCCATCTCCCTAACGTAAAAGTATAAGGAGAAGCAGAAAGGGCTGATGGAGAAGCTGCAGCTAGCTATCCAGAAGATCTAGCCAGGTCACGATGGAGGTGGCCACTCTAAATAGATTTTCAGTGTACATGACACAGCCTTCCATTGGAAGAAGATGCTGTCTAGGACTTTTATAGTGACAGCAAAGAAGTTCTTGTCTGGCTTCAAAGCTTCAAAGGACAGACTTATTAGGGGCTAATGCAGCTGGTGATTTTAAGTTGAAACCAATTCTCATTTGCCATTCTGACAATTCTAGAACCCTTAAGAATGTTGCCAAATCTACTCTGTCTGTACCTTATAGGTGAAACAACAAAGCCTGGATGGCAGCACATCGATTGACAACATTGTTTACTGAACATTTTAAGCCCACTAATTAGGTCTAGTGCCACTGAGACAAAAAGATTTCTTTCAAAAATATTCTCATTGACAATGCACCTGGTCACTCAAGAGCTCTGATGGAAATGTACCAAGAGATGAATATTGTTTTCATGCCTGCTAACACAACATCCTCACTGGAACCCATGGATCAAAGAGTCATTTCAATTTTTAAATCTTATTTAAGAAATACATTACATCAAGCTATAGGTGTCATAGATAGTCATTATTGTAATGGCTCTGGGCAAAATAAATTTTAAACCTTCTGGAAAGGGTTCACCTTACTGATGCATCTGAGAACAATTATGATTCGTGGAAGGAGGTCAAAATATCAATATAACAGGAGTTTTCCAACCCTCATGGATGACTTGGAAAGGTTTGAGACTTCGAAAGAGGAAGTAACTGCAGACGTGAGGGAAACATCAAAAGACCCAGACTAAGAAGTGCAGCCTGAAGACATGACTCAACTGCAGCCTCATGCTAAAACTTGAACAGCGTAGGAGTTGCTTCTAATGGATTAGCAAAGAAAGTGGTTGCTTGAGATGGAATCTATGCCTGGTGAAGATACTATGAACATCATTGAAATGACAGTAAAAGTTTTAGAATACTGTGTAAACAGAAATGATGAAGCAGCAGCAGCAATTTGAGAGTATTGACTCCAGGTTTGAATGAAGTTTTGCTGTGAGTAAAGTGCTATCAAATAGTCTTTCATGCTACAGAGGAATCTTTCCTGGAAGTTAGGCGCAGTTGATGCAGCAAATTTCATTTTTGCTTTATTTTAAGAAATTGTCATCCCAACCTTCAGCAACCACCACTCTGATCAGTTACAGACATCCATCCAATGACTCACTAAGGATTCAGATGACTGTCACCATTTTTTAGCAATAAAGTATTTTTATATTAAGGTATTACATTGTTTTTTAGACATAATACTATTGCACACTTAATAAATTACACTAAAGCATAAACATAACTTTTATATGCACAAGAAAATTAAAAAGTTTCATGATTTATTTTATTGCAATATTCATTATATTACCGTGCTCTGGAACTGAAGATGCAATATCTCCAAGATGTACCTGTACATGCATGATACAGCTTAAAGTAATTGAAAATGATTATAAATAGCAGTTGGGCATTTTAACTTTGCTCTACCTTAACTTCCCTTGATGTCACTATCAAGACATTTTCTCAGAAGTATAATTTTCTAATATGTAATTAGTATACAGACGGAAGACTTTGTTTTAGAGTACACCACATTAAAATTTAAATTTCATAACAGGAAGGAAATGTTTGAAGAAAGATCCATGTATCATTTTTAGCAAATAAAGTTGTGACTCTCATTCAGATTAACTAAGCCCAAAGAAGTTTTTCTTTTTTTTTATTTAGAGATGATGTAAATGCAATTTGGTACACACAAAATAGAATACTATACTTCGGTGAAAGTAGTTTAGCTTCAGTTACATGCCACAACTTGAATAGATCTTGAAAACATTATAAGAAAATGTTACAGAAGAGTGCATTAAGTATTATTCCATTTTATGGAGTTCAAAACATGTAAAACTTAATAATATATTGTTAAGAGATACAAAAGTATATAGTAAACACTATTATAAAAAAAGTGGATGATAAACACAAAATACACAACTATCTTTGCCTCTGAGTATGGAGGGAAGACATAGGATTGTGGAGGGGCTAATGGATTTTTCAAGTAATGGTAGAATTGTCTTCATCTAGGACAATTTAAACATATTTTACATGTATTCTCTTTTTACATATTCTCTTGTATGTAATTTAATAAAAACCCAACTCTCTCTTCCAATTCTACATTCACTGTTTGCCCCCAATCAATACATCAATATTAAATTATTTTTTAAAATACCATTAAACACTATGTTTGCTATCCTTTTGTTGTTATTGTTGTTGTTGTTTATTTCAAATTAATTTGAAGATACAAATTTTTAGATTACATTGTTCTCACTTCCAAGGTAAAGTTCCAATTGTAAAAGAACCTGTCACCCAGGGAGCGTGTTATACACTCTCTCAATGTGGCCATTAGGTGAGATCCCGCCAAATACCCTCCCTCCTTCTCACAATCATCCTCCCTTCTCCCTCCTCTCCCTGCCCCCATACTAGGCTATATTTGTATTTTATTGTTCATATGAGCATGTAATTGTTTATATATTGATTTCATATTAGTATTGAATACATTGGATATTTCTTTTTCCATCTTGAGATACTTTACTAAGATGAATCTGTTTCAGCTCCTGTACAAGAATGTTTATTGCAGCTCAGTTCATAATTGCCAAATCGTGGAAGCAACCCACATGCCCATCAACCCATGAATGGAGCAACAAATTGTGGTATAGGTATACCATGGAATACTATTCAGCCATAAAAAATGATGGAGACTTTACATCTTTTATGCTTACCTGGAAGGAGTTGAAACAAAAATGTTTTCTTCTTAGATGAACTTTTTCCTTAAATTTCTTTTTATTTTTAATTATTATAGATACAACTTGTGTATCTTTAGAGTATCCAATTGCCTAGATTTAATTAATTCAAATTAGATAAACTTTTCTTCCTCAGGGAAGATTTATTTAATAACCTTTTGCTTAGTATCTGGCTCATTATTTCCAATATTGACACTACAAATGTATTATTTTGTACCATTAATTATGGAATGTGATTACTTGAAGTGTCTCCTCTTCCTATGTTTAATTTAAAATTGTATGCCTCCACATCTATATTCAGTTGTTAATATTACAAAACAAAACCCTGAAGTAACAACTGAATATTTTATATATGTGATTGAATACACTTTCTGTCTTTCACCTTTTGCTCAAACTAAATATTATCTATCAATAAAACAAAACCTTTCAGTATCTTAAGGGATTATTCATGAATATAAATTAGGTTCTTCCAATGTTATCATGGTTACTGATTATTTTTGATAAACAAACAACTTGTTCTTATATAATCATCCCATATTCAGAGCCGATGTCTTCCAATGAATAGATCAGGTTTTATAGAAATATGTAGTTTTATTCTTCATCAACCTGAGCTAGACTTGAGCAAAATCTGTTAATAGGATTATAAGAAGTCTAAACACTGCAGTTTGTATTTAAAAAAGGCAAAAAAAAAAAAAAAAAGAATTTAAGTGTCAGAGGGTTCATAAAGTTATGGCAAAGAGAAACAAAGACAATCCACATGCACATTTCACTGTGCCTCACTTCTTTCATCAGTAGAGGGAATAAGAGTGTTAACTAAGCACTACTAGTGTTTTCTATGCATCAGCTATGGTTCTCTGCGTTTATTGCTTTATTCCACCTAATTCTCAGCAATCTCTGAGGGTTCTGTAACTTCCCCCAAGATCCTCAAGATCATAACATTATATGTCTTTGTTTTGTCTTTGAAATGTGCAGCATCATGTCTGCTCCTGACCTTTGGTCCGCCCAGGTCACATATTATTGACTCCAATTCTATGTATATATTAAAAAAAATCCTCTTTGAATCAAAGTATTCTCATGGCTACCTCCATGCACATGGAATCACATTAACCTTAGCGCAAGACCCTAGGATGTCATGAAGGAATCTCAGTCTCAATCCTAGATGGGAACAATAAAGACAATTAAATGGATGCAGTGCCAGAGAGTTAAATTTATTTGAAAGGGAAGAGGGGATTGTAAAAGAATGCCAGAGGGAGACAAATAGGGAGTCTGGCATAGATGAATTATTCTAGGTACAAATGGATTATATGTAGTGAGATGAGGAAGAAAGATTTATCCAAGATATACTACAGATAAAGACTCATGACCTACAATAGACCGGAAGCAAAAAAAGAGTAGAAGAAAAATAAATTCCTAAGTTAACTACAAGTTCCTGAGTCTGGAGTCCTACAGAAGCAATTCTGGAGAAGAGAGACAGTTCAACTGAGAGGATGAACTTTGCTATTGACAGGCTTTATTTTCTATAGAGCACATATTCACTTTCAACAGACCAGAATATTTGAATGATCAAAGTATCTGGTTTCTCAATTATATTAAATACCCAACCAGGGTGTCCAACCCACAGTCCAGAAGCTGCATGCTAAGTTTGTGAGAACTTTCCTTTTTTTTTAATCTATGGTATTGGATTCACAAAAAAATATGCGCAAACCTTTATTTAGTGATTGTGTATTTAATGTGTGGACCAAAACAATTCTTCTAGTGTGTAGCAGAGGAAAAAAAAAGATTGGTAACAAAACAAAACAATGCTATTTTCAGAAAAGAATCCTAGAGGCTGCCAACTTTCTGATATATATGTATATAGATATATTTCTCTAAAGTGAGAAATTACTTTATTTTGCCAAAATAAAGAAAGAGATAAATGAAATGAGCTAATCTTTCAATAGTATCGGTCAAAAAAAAAAATACTTCTATTTCAGGGAAATTCTGTATGGAAGAATATGAATTATAAAATTGAAGATTAGATTTAATTTCTAATGGGTGATTATACAGGAAAACCTTGCCTACTTTATTAAAAGAATAGAAAAACAAATATGCATGTTCTCATAAGTAGGAGTTAAGTGATGGGAATGCATGGTCATACACAGTGGCATAATGGACACACAAGACTCGGGAGGGGAAAGAGGGAAAGTAGGAATAAAAAATTACTATTGTGTACAAAGTACACTGTTCTGGTGATGGGTACACTAAAAGTCCCAACTTTACCACTACACAATTCACCCATGAAGTAAAAATCCACTTGTACCATCTAAATCTATTGAAATAATTTTTTTTTTTTCTTTTTTTTTTTTTTTCCCATTTTTTTTTTTTTATTGTTGGGGATTCATTGAGGGTACAATAAGCCAGTTACACTGATTACAATTGTTAGGTAAAGTCCCTCTTGCAATCATGTCTTGCCCCCATAAAGTGTGACACACACTAAGGCCCCACCCCCCTCCCTCCATCCCTCTTTCTGCTTCCCCCCCATGACCTTAATTGTCATTAATTGTCCTCATATCAAGATTGAGTACATAGGATTCATGCTTCTCCATTCTTGTGATGCTTTACTAAGAATAATGTCTTCCACTTCCATCCAGGTTAATACGAAGGATGTAAAGTCTCCATTTTTTTTAATGGCTGAATAGTATTCCATGGTATACATATACCACAGCTTGTTAATCCATTCCTGGGTTGGTGGGCATTTAGGCTGTTTCCACATTTTGGCGATTGTAAATTGAGCTGCAATAAACAGTCTAGTACAAGTGTCCTTATGATAAAAGGATTTCTTTCCTTCTGGGTAGATGCCCAGTAATGGGATTGCAGGATCGAATGGGAGGTCTAGGTTGAGTGCTTTGAGGTTTCTCCATACTTCCTTCCAGAAAGGTTGTACTAGTTTGCAGTCCCACCAGCAATGTAAAAGTGTTCCCTTCTCTCCACATCCACGCCAGCATCTGCAGTTTTGAGATTTTGTGATATGGGCCATTCTCACTGGGGTTAGATGATATCTCAGGGATGTTTTGATTTGCATTTCTCTAATATATAGAGATGATGAACATTTTTTCATGTGTTTGTTAGCCATTCGTCTGTCGTCTTTAGAGAAAGTTCTATTCATGTCTCTTGCCCATTGATATAAGGGATTGTTGGCTTTTTTCATGTGGATTAATTTGAGTTCTCTATAGATCCTGGTTATCAAGCTTTTGTCTGATTGAAAATATGCAAATATCCTTTCCCATTGTGTGGGTTGTCTCTTTGCTTTGGTTATTGTCTCCTTAGCTGTACAGAAGCTTTTCAGTTTAATGAAGTCCCATTTGTTTATTTTTGTTGTTGTTGCAATTGCCATGGCAGTCCTCTTCATGAAGTCTTCCCCCAGGCCAATATCTTCCAGTGTTTTGCCTATGCTTTCTTTGAGGATTTTTATTGTTTCGTGCCTTAAATTTAAGTCCTTTATCCATCTTGAATCAATTTTTGTGAGTGGGGAAAGGTGTGGGTCCAGTTTCAGTCTTTTACATGTAGACATCCAGTTCTCCCAACACCATTTATTGAATAGGGAGTTTTTCCCCCAAGGTAAGTTCTTGTTTGGTTTATCGAAGATTAGGTGGTTGTAAGATGTTAGTTTCATTTCTTGGTGTTCAATTCGATTCCAAGTGTCTATGTCTCTGTTTTTGTGCCAGTACCATGCTGTCTTGACCACTATGGCTTTGTAGTACAGACTAAAATCTGGTATGCTGATGCCCCCAGCTTTATTTTTGTTACTAAGAACTGCCTTAGCTATACGGGGTTTTTTCTGGTTCCATACAAAACGCAGAATCATTTTTTCCAAATCTTGAAAGTACGATGTTGGTACTTTGATAGGAATGGCATTGCATAGGTAGATTGCTTTGGGAAGTATAGACATTTTAACAATGTTGATTCTTCCCATCCATGAGCATGGTATGTTCTTCCATTTGTTAATATCCTCTGCTATTTCCTTTCTGAGGAGTTCATAGTTTTCTTAATAGAGGTCCTTCACCTCCTTCGTTAGGTATATTCCTAGGTATTTCATTTTCTTTGAAACTATGGTGAAGGGAGTTGTGTCCTTAATTAGCTTCTCATCCTGACTGTTATTGGTGTATACAAAGGCTACTGACTTGTGGACATTGATTTTATATCCTGAAACATTACTGTATTTTTTGATGACTTCTAGGAGTCTTGTGGTTGAGTCTTTGGGGTTCTCTAAGTATAAGATCATGTCGTCAGCAAAGAGGGAGAGTTTGACCTCCTCTGCTCCCATTTGGATTCCCTTGATTTCCTTGTCTTGCCTAATTGTATTGGCTAGAACTTCCAGCACTATGTTGAATAGTAAAGGTGACAGAGGACAACCTTGTCTGGTTCCAGTTCTAAGAGGAAAAGCTTTCAGTTTAACTCCATTCAGTAAAATATTGGCTGTGGGTTTGTCATAGTAAATCTATTGAAATAATTTTTTTAAAATGGATAAAATGAATAATTCAAATGTATTTTCCACTTGTCTCTTGATCCAAAGATAATCTGCCAAAAGTTAAACATAATAATTTTCTTAATTAAATTAAAAATAAAAACATTTGCTTGGTTTGACTTTTGTGGAAACTTTCCAATTATATTAGAAAATCATAATGGAGTTTTCTCACTCCTGGTAAAGCCACATGTTACAATCATAGACTAATTGAGAAAAATTTTAGCTAATTAAGACACAACAGTGATAATTCTTTTGAAATAATCAATGTTTATTGATGCTAACTTACTGCTTCAAAACCATTGTGTTTTCTTATTAGGCTCAACATTAAACATGAAAATGTTTGTGAAAACATACAAAGAATATTACTAAAAATGTTATTTAAGCAAATTAAAAAGTAAAACAATGGATTTTTGTATTTTGTAACAACATAATACACATGTTGTTAACAAAAGACCAGGAGATGTGCAGGTGGAACAGGGAGAGCTTTAGTTTCTATAAAAATAAAACAAACAACAACAACAAAAAACAATCTGCAGATTGAGGAGGCCTAGCCTTCAGTACAAGTGAAAGTGTGCTGTCCAAAGAACCAAAAGAAGGTCAGGCTTAAATAGGAAAAAGTTCTCACCCAATTTTCAATCAGGTTCACTTATGCAAATAAATAAGAACTTGAACGTGTCCAGTTCTTCAGTTCTTCTCCTTTGTTGTTGTTGTTGTTTTAAGAGCCTTTAAGACAGGGTCTCACTCTAGCATCCAGGCTGGGGCGCAGTGGTGGGCTCCAGTGATCCACTTCAGCCTCCCGAAGTGCTGGGATAACAAGAGGGAAGAAGGGACAAGAAGAGGGAAGGGAGGGAGGGAGGGAGGGGAAGAGGAGGAGGGAGCGACAGAGCGCGCCTCTGTGCCTCGCCCATTTCTGATTGGTTGAAATAGTCAAGCCCTGACTGGGTGGTTTTCAAGCCTCCAATCTGAAATTTCTATCAGATGTTTCTTTTAAATGGCTGGGCTGGGGAGAGGGGTGGGAAGGGAGAAGTTTTCGGCTGCAGTTTGTCTCCGCACGAACAACAGAAACTGGCTTGCCTTATTAGAGGAAAGGAGGTGGAACACACCTCAGTCAGCCATGAGGAGTCCAGTCTGTCCGTCAGCCAGCAGCATACTCCAACAATATTTAATCATCTTTCTATTTCACTTATTTTATCATAGAGATAATATACTTTAAAAATGTAATCTGAGGTGGCGCCTGTGGCTCCGTGGGTAGGGCACCAGCCCTATATACCGAAGGTGGCGGGTTCGAACCTAGCCCCGGCCAAACTGCAACAAAAAAATACCCGGGCGTTGCGGCGGGCGCCTGTAGTCGCCTAAGCTCAGGAGTTGGAGGTTGCTGTGAGCTGTGTGACGCCACGGCACTCTACCAAGGGCGACAAAGTGAGACTCTGTCTCCAAAAATAAATAAATAAATAAATAAAGTAATCCGAATGGAATTACAGATGCAAAAGTACTTGTCTCTATAAAAATGTAAGGAACAACTCCAGGTAATATATATTGATTTATTCCATCTTCTAGTCAAAGTAACAGTAGTTTCCAAGTCAGGAGGCAGCACAGATTTCCTGGGCTCATCCACCCTGAAGAGGCTTTGCCACCCTGCAGAATAACTGGAATGAATTGTGGCATAGGAGCATCTGTACAACATCGGCCACAAGAAAGAAGCTTAAAACATCAATGGTTATCAACGTGTATTTTGTGGCTGCTTTCCAACCAATCTGAGAAAGTTATAGACATGAATGTGGAGAAAGCTCACATAATTTTGGAGATTTAAGTTTCCAACAGTGTGGAAATTTCTGGAGATGGTGGTTCATCCGGATGACTGATGGCTCGCCCTCTCCCCATTTCCCCAGCTCCTTTTGGAATAAGTGAAAGATAAATAATTTACAGCAGGGAATCCACGTGAAACTGAAATCACGTGGGGCTAGCATAAAAGCCCAGTTTAAAAGGAAACATTAACATTCCCAAGAAGGAGTATCTATGTCTGCAAAAAGAGAATATATTGTAACTGGAGCATCTGTTTGGAATTCCCTTTACCTATGGGCTGTGTTTATGTTGCCTAAGTTGCTAGGTCTAGGTTTAAAGAGGCATTCAGCCCTTCCTAGCATTTTTCTTTAAATTTGAATCCCTTTGGTTATATAAATATGGCAAGAAAGCATTTGTACTTCTTTCTTGCTCAAAGGCAAATTATAAAGAGAAATGTTCTTTGAGGGAGAGAATGATTCACACTTCCTCATTTTGTTTATTTAATTAAAGGATTCAGTTTTGTTTTCTTGTCCCTGAGAAAGTCTACATATTTCTGTTCTTTTTCTTCTCCACAGATCATGGAAATAGGAGAAAAGAAAGGCACGTCTTCTCTGTCAGTCTCTCTCTAGGTAGTAGCTTAGGGTCTAAGAGGAACCTC
This sequence comes from Nycticebus coucang, assembly GCF_027406575.1. Taxonomy (NCBI): domain Eukaryota; kingdom Metazoa; phylum Chordata; class Mammalia; order Primates; family Lorisidae; genus Nycticebus; species Nycticebus coucang. The sequence goes on along the minus strand of NC_069786.1, from coordinate 106,315,238 downwards.
TTTGTTAAATGTGAGGATGGATGGATTCTTCAGTGAGCGGAACAGGAGGGTCTTTCCGTCACAAGGATTCTCCAGGGACAGAACTTCTTTGGGGTCTCTAATAACCATCTTCCTGCAGTAAAATTAGTGAACTAAACTCTATTTAGACTCTGTTTATTTTGCTTCAATTAAATACTTTTATTTCAAAGCTATAAACAAACCTGATGAAATCTATTGAGAAGTGGTTTATGGGTTAAATAATTCCATTGATTTAGCACTAAGCTTGTGGGAATTTCCTTAAATCTTTATATGTGTGACTTTCCATTTTTTATATTTAAATTTCAAAAAACACCAGTTTGGCAATTTTGCTAGTAATGATTTTCCTGATTTAATTAGGGCCACATTTTTGTCTTGTTATCTTTTAAATTCTGTTCCAAAGGCCTTTTAAATTGTATATCACATTCCTATTCACTGGGACATGTATAGCTAATAAGATGTACAGAAGCCCAAATACTAAACTATTTGGTACAAGTTATGGAGTGAAAGGATATCAGCAAAAGGACAGAACATTGACTTTTTTAAATGAGATGAACATAGTAACATTTACTATTAAGTTATGAAAATAAAGGAATGTGTCAGTCCTCTGTGGAAAAAAATTAAAATCCTCATACTATCATAAAGATTTACATTAAAATTTACATCCATAATTGAGGAAAAACGACATTTTAGGAAAGTTGATGGATGTTTTCTTTGTTTGGTTGTTTGTTTAACCTGGATATGTGAAATATAATTATAGTCATAATATAGTGTAAGGAAAATGTATGCTTATCAGAAAACTATGCATTACCTATAGCTCATCTTTCCATTTTATTTTACCATGATTCTATGGCAGCTACTCTGCAACTCTCATAAATTTTCAATAACTGACAGCTATAGAAAATAATTTTTGTCTGTAGACATGTAAATTCAATCCTGCCAGGTAGAGGTTGAACTGACTTCCCTAGCTAGCTTTGCCTTCCTTTGCACATATGTGTAAACATCTCTTTACTCTAAGTTTCTGCTCTTCAGACTTCTTTGATCTGGTTGTAACACCTCAGTGATTCTATCACTAATAAGTTAAATAAAATCTTTAACTCATGTTTGTTTTTGTATCTGTAACAGCCATGATTTTAACCTCTTTTGGAAAAGTGTTTTTTAATAATAGTAGAACACTAAACAAAAAAGCACAAAAGGCATGATATATTTCTTTAATAAAATTCAAGCAAAATGGGTCTCATTTAAATGTGGACTTTTACTACAAATACTATTCGAATTTTATAGCATTTACTCAGTTGTCCTTCAGTTGAGAGTTACTTATATATTGACTGTTGCCCTTAATGAGGATTGTCCAGTGGACATTTTGTAGTCACCAACCCAACCTCAGAATCAATCCTCTCTTCCTCTTTTTTGATAGCTTGAAGATTTTCCCAAAAGATCATATCCTCCTCCACTATATAACAACCTTATTAGAGTGGGATTGTCCCAACTCAAGAACTTGAGACTTGATCCCTGACTGGTCTAGACAAGTAACATATCCCCAGTCTCTCTGACACAGTAGTTGGTTTATAAACTAAAGTTGGTCCATAAAGGTGAAACTTAGGTTTTTATTCAATGGCTGAGGAGAAAACAGGTAATTCTGAGAAGTATTGGCAGAAATAGAAGGTGGACCAGGAGGAAAGACATTCTTTTTTTTTTTTTTTTTTTTTTTTTTTTACTAGACCCATTTTATTACTTTGCTAAGACTAGACCCATTTTATTACTTTGTAAAGTATCACAGACAGGTCTCATAATTCTGGATGCTAGAAGTGTAAGATCAAGATGTCTGTAAGGTTGGCTTCCTCTGAGACCTCTCTTCTTGGCTTAAAAATGGCTATCTTCTCCATATCTCTCTTCTTACAGTCTTTTCTTTATGTGTGGCTGTGCCCTAATTTTTTCTTTTCTCTTTTTTTTTTATTAAATCATAAATACATAGATCATGTATACATTAATGCGTTTATGGGGTACAATGTGCTGATTTCATATAGAATTAGGAATGCTTACATCACTCTGGTTAATATATACCTCATCTCCTTTACTTAATTATTGTGTTAAGACATTTATACTCTATACTCAATAGATCTGACATGTACCCTTTCCTTATACACCATAGATGTGAACCCACCATTCACCCTCCCTCGATCTTACCTTCCCCCACCCCTCCCAGCCCCCCTTCTCCCTCCTTCATTTTGGGGCATAGTTGTAATCTATTCTTCATATGAAAGTGTGAGTGATTGTAAATTGGTTTCATAATAGTACTGAGTACATTGGATATTTTTTCTTCCATTCTTGAGATACTTCACTAAGTAGGATATGTTCCAGCTCCATCTGTGTAAGCGTAAAAGAGGTAAAGCCTCCATCCTTTTTTAAGGCTGAATAATATCCCATGGTATACATATACCACAATTTGTTCATCCATTCATGGGTCAATGGGCACTTGGGCTTCTTCCATGACTTGGCTATTATGAATTGAGCTGCAATGAACAATCTGGTGCAAATATCTTTGTTATAAGTGATTTTTGGTCTTTTGGATATACACTTAGAAGAACTGTAGGATCAAACAGCAGGGAGAATCAACATTGTTAAGATGTCCATATTACCCAAAGCAATTTACAAATTTAATGAAATCCCTATCAAAGCACCATAGTCATACTTTAAAGATCTGGGGAAAATCGTACTTCATTTTATATGGAACCAGAAAAACTCAAATAGCCAAGACATTACTCAGAAATAAAAACAAATCAGGAAGAATCATGCTATCAGACTTCAAACTATACTGTAAATATATAGTTATCAAAACAGCATGGTATTGGCACAAAAATAGAGAGGTAGATATATTGAACAGAACTGAGAATATAAAGAAATGAACCCAGACACTTATCATCATTTGATCTTTGATAAGTCCATAAAAAATATAAATTGGGGGAAAGATTCCCTGTTTAACAAATGGTGCTGGAAGAATTGGCTGGCGACTTGTAGAAGACTGAAACTGGACTCACACCTTTCTCATCTACCAAAAATTGACTCTCACTGAATAAAAGATTTAAACTTAAGACATGAAGCCATAAAGATTCTTGGAGAGAGTACAGGAGAAACACTTGAAGAAATTTGCCTGGGAGAATAGTTAATGAGGAGAACCCCCCCACCCCGGGCAATTGAAGCAACACCAAAAATACATTATTGGGATCTGATCAAACTAAAAAGCTTCTGCATAGCCAAGAACACAGTAAGTAAAGCAAACAGACAGCCCTCAGAATGGGTATACATATTTGCAGGTTATACTTCTGAGAAAGGTTTGATAACCAGAATCCACAGAGAACTCAAACTTATTAATAAGAAAAGAACAAGTGATCCCATTTCATTGTGGGCTGGGATGAGATTATTAGGGTGAGGCTTAACCCATTATGACTGATAATCCTTATTAAAAATGTGGACCCAAAGATAGGCAAATGGGCCGGGAAAGCCCCACATAAACATAAAGGCAAAGATCAGGGTGAGGCATATACAAGCTAAAGATTGCCAAATATTGTCAGCAAATCATCAGAAGCCAGGAGGAGGCGTGAAGGGGATTCTCTCACAGCCTTCAAAAGGAAATCATCTTGCCAAGACCCTCATCTTAGACTTCAAGTCTCCAGAATGTGAGACAGTATACTTCTTTTGTATAAGTCACCCAATGTAAGGTAGCCTCTAAGAAAGAAATAGGACATCTGCTTGTGAAAACCAAATATTACTGCAACCCATGCTATTGTTATATTTTTCTTTATTAAAACTTCTCTAATTTTTTCCCTCTGCTTAGTTTTATCTGGTATTAACTGCCAGGGAGAACAAAAGGCATCTCAATAACTACTGTTTAATGTTATTTGATCTCCACTTGGAATGGAGGAAAAAATATTCTGAGTGGATTTTAATTTCTGCACTTTAAAATCTTGCATTTGCAGCCTTAGATAACATTGCTTACACACAATTTCTTTTTGAGATGAAATCCTCTTGTCACCATGTTTAGTCTTTAGGCAGGTCCAGTCTTTACATATCTGTCTTCTTGGGTCCAGGCATTTTGTTTTTGTCAGGCATGCATATAATTTAGTTTTCCAAATGGTGAGTTAATTATTTCAAACCACTGGAAGGTTCATTTGAATTTCCCTCCAAAAGGCACATTTTTGTTGTTGTTGTTGTTGTTGCAGGTTTTTGCCGAACCCGCCACCTCCAGCATATGGGGCCGGTGCCCTACCCCTTTGAGCCATAGGCGCTACCCCAAAAGGCACATTTTAAAAGAAACAAATTTTTATCTTCAGTAAGTTCGAAAAAGAAATAAAACACTTTTTAAAATTTCATATTAAAAAAGAGAAGAGAGTCAGAATAAAGAAAATAGGAAGATTTTCATTAAGTGTGTGAGATGTGAGACAACACTTCATTATTTACCTAATGAAATTTGCTCCTGTCTCATTTTCATTTATTATTTAATTTCCCTCCAATCCCATGCTCTGGTAGCTTTATAACATAAAGATCAGAATAAAAATAATCTTATAAAGAATAGTATCTCAATTTTCTTTAATAAAGACATAAATATACCATTTGAGATACTTTAGTATCTTTTTGGACAACTTGGGTGGAACTGGAAACCATTCTTCTAAGCGAAACAGCATAAGAATGGACAAACAAACACATGTACTCAATTCCAAACTGAGTCTAAGTGATCAACACTTAGCTGTACATATGGAAGTAAATCTCAATGAAAATCAGGCTGGGAGGAAGAGGAAGGAGAAGATGAATAAATTCACACCTACTGGATACAGTCCACACCATCTGGGTGAAGGGAACACTTAGTTGTATTACCTTGACTAAATTTGGACAAAAATGAAGTATGTAAACAAAACGTGTACCTCGAACATTCTGAAATAAAAATAAACAAGTGGGGCGGCGCCTGTGGCTCAAGGAGTAGGGCGCTGGTCCCATATGCCAGAGGTGGCGGGTTCAAACCTAGCCCCGGCCAAAAGCCACAAAAAAAATAAAATAAATAAAATAAATAAATAATAATAAACAAGTGAAATTATCACTTGGAAAGAAAATCCCTAGATTTAATTTTTTCTGGGGAAAGAAAAGGTCACATTTGTTACTCTTGTTAATATTTTTATTGCTTCTACTACTAATAAAATTCCATATATTTTTAAAAAATACATTAAAAAAATCAAAAATTGCAAACTTTTTGAAGTTATGAAGCCTTCGAAAATGTTGCATAAACACTGCCATGTGGCAAAGCAGTGTCCAGCAGTTTTTGTCACTGAGATAAATTAAATATATTTACTATGGCCATATATTTTATCTGGTAAGTGTTAGAAAATTTCCACTAAACCTGGTAATTCATTAAAATTTTTTTTTTTAGTATCAACTGATATAAGAATGACATTCTCCAAAGAGAATTTCTCCAAAGAGAAATTTTGCTAAGGTCCTTATTAATTATCATCTCAGGTAAAGATGATAAACTTCTTGAACTACAGATGATGGAAAGGCATGTAATGGCTTGCTGCCTCCAACACTGGTAGAATGAGAGTTGGCTTTTGGTCTACTAAGATCTAAGCATCCTTCTCCAAAGTCATAGTGGCTCTTAAGTTTTGTTCTCTCTGCTATGTCTAAAATTTACTTCAACAACCTGATGGCATATGGCAAGTTTTCTTTTTTTTTCCTGTTATTTTTTTTCTTCTGACTTGGGTAGAGTGCCATGACATCATAGCTCACAGAAACCTCAAACTCTTGGGCTCAAGAGATTCTCTTGCCTCAGCCTCTCCAGTAGCCAGCACTATAGATGCCCGCCAGGATGTCTGGCTAATTTTTCAATTTTTGGTGGAGATGAGGTCTTGCTCTTGCTCAGGCTGTTCTTGAACTCCTAAGCTCAAGGAATCCACCTGCATTGGCCTCCAGGAGTGCTAGGATTACAGGTGTGAGCCACCGTGGCTGGCCATGGCAAATTTTCTTAAGATCATATTTTACCTGAAAAAAAAAAAAAAACATTCTATTCATTTCTGTTTACTTACATTTTGTATGCAAGCTGAGAATAAAATGATGCAGAAAGAAAAACATTTATCACTTGTGACTTTAAATTGCGGTAAATGCTTGGCAACTGTCTGCCCCAGAATGGATCCATGAATTGAGTTTTAAAAATCCTGAGTTAAAAACGTGTCGCTTCTAGGCCTTTGTTTCATTTTTCTCCACGGTCCTTCTCTAACCCACTGACCTTACAGGCCAATGTCAGTTGCCCTAGCGTCCGGTTCTGTGCTTTTCAGAGCAAGGTTTCTAAATTCCTCCCAGTTTCTTGGTTGTTCTTTATCAAAAGCTAAAACAGTTGCCATCAGCATCTACTTAAGCTATCTCTCATCATGACATACACAAAATATTATTCCTTTTCCTGACTATAGGGATTTTTTCTTCTTGGATTTAGATGTTGTAGAAGATTTTTGTCCTTTCAAAAGAATAAGAGAATAAAACTAGGTAAAACCCCCTGATCACTATCATCTTCCACTCCGCCTGAAATAATAATTTTTGCATCATTCTAAGCTGACAAAGGTGATTGCCTATGTTTACCCTACTCAACTTCCAGTCACAAAAGTCACACAATATCGGCAAAATTGTGTTATCTTATTGTTTACATGTAGGAAACATGCTAGGGGATATTTTCTCAAATCAATTATTTGTTTTCCAGCTTCTCTGTTAACTATGAAATTAAAATGACATCAATTTCACTTCCTAAAAGGAAGAGGCAATCATAAATAAATTTCTAATAAAATAAAATAAAACCACAAACCTTTATAGAGCACTTGTTCTGTTATTATGTCACTATTTTTTTGCATTTGACATTCTGTTTTGAGAAACCCAGGGAGAACATTCCTGGTATATTTTTTTACCTGGCTTAGAAAAGCTATCTATTAGGAATTGATGTGGGCTTATTTTTGGTTTGTTATGTTTTCTTGTTTTCACTGAAAGGTTGTCTCAAAGGAAAACTTAATTTGAAATGGTATTGCCTAACATATACTGGGAAATGTCTCATTTTTTACCTCATAGCTTTGAAAAGCCTTATTCTAAGGAACTTACTCATTATATCTCCTTATTTTTTCCATTTTAAAAAGCAAACTACCTTAGTTGTCACAATAAGATAAATGTGTATAAGTTTCCTTAGATGAACCACTAATTTGGCTTGTTAAATTCGAGGTACTTGGGAACTGCTGGACAGAAGTGTCTTGCTTAGTTACTCACAGCCAAGTGCAGCAAGCACTCACCTTGTTCATCAGGATATTTCTTCACGTTTGTTTCCTCCCCAAGAGGTAGAAAACAGCAGTCACTGCTGGCAAGGCAGTCGGATATGAGAAATTGAGTTGAGTCATGGAATAATAATACAGATTTCAGGAATTTAGCTGTAATTATTATTTTTTAAGGATAGTGTGTTTTTGTTCCTCTCTTTCCCCAGCTTCATTGGGTCTGATTTACATACAGTAAAATTCTCCAACCTTAAATATACATACAGTTTAATTAGCTTTAGTAATTGCATTCTAAATTACTTTGCTAGAGCTGCCATCATGTAGTATCACAGACTGGATGGCTTGAACACAATTGTGAAGGTTAGAAGTTTAAGAGCAAGGCTTAGCAGATTTGTTCCTTCTGAGGGCTGTGGGGAAGGATCTGTTCCACTCTTTTGGCCTTGTTTTCTCTCTGTTCGTATCTATTTCCAAATTTTCTCCTTTTTTTTTTTATTAAATCATAGCTTACATTAATGCAATCATGGGGTACAATGTGCTGGTTTTATATACAATTTGAAATGTTTCCATCAAACTGGTTAACATAGCCTTCACAGCATTTTCTTAGTTATTGTGTTAAGACATTTATATTCTACGACTAGTAAATTTCACATGTACCCTTGTAAGATGCACTGTAGGTGTAGTCCCACCAATTACTCTCCCTCTACCCATTCTCCCCTCTCCCCTTCCCTCCCTCTCCTCTTCTTCTTGGTCTATAATTGAGTTATAGCTTTCAAAGCTATAAGTTAGTTTTATAGTAGGGCTGAGTACTTTGGATACTTCTTCCATTCCTGAGATACTTTGCTAAGAAGAATATGTTCCAGCTCCATCCATGTAAACATGTAAGAGGTAAAGTCTCCATCTTTCTTTAAGGCTGCCATAATTTTCCATAGTGTACATATATCACAATTTATTGATCCATTCATGGGTCAATGGGCACTTGGGCTTCTTCCATGACTTAGCAACTATGAATTGGGCTGCAATGAACATTCTTGTACATATATCTTTGTTATATTATGATTTTTGGTCTTCAGACACATGAAAAAAATGCTCATCATCCTTAATCATCAGAGAGATGCAAATCAAAATTACGTTGTGATATCAACTAACTCCAGTAAGATTAGCCCACATCACAAAATCCCCAAACCAGAGATGTTGGCCTGGATGTGGAGAAAAGGGAACACTTCTACACTGTTGGTGGGAATGCAAACTAATACATTCTTTTTGGAAAGATATTTGGAGAACACTTAGAGATCTAAAAATAGACCCGCCATCCAACCCTACAATTCCTCTACTAGGTATATATCCAAATTTCCTCTTTTTATATGGACATCGTCATTCTAGGTTAAAGGCCACCCTAATGATCTTGTTTTAACTTGTAAATGAGTTCTTGTCCTTTCTAATAACCTTAGTTACCTCTTCAAAGGCCCCATCTCCAAAATGTAGTCACATTTTGAGGTACTGGGAGTTAAGACTTTAGCATAGACATTTTTAAGGGGACAAAATCCAGCCTGTAACATATGTGGTCATGTAAAAACTACCTCCATGATCATATAGAGCAATTTCATTGCAGAAGGATTTCTTGTGCCCTTTGTCAGTTATCTCCTCCCATTAGCCTGAACCTAGGCAACCACTGACTGTATCACTATAGATTTGTTTTTGTAGAATTTTATATAAACTGAATTATGTATTATGTAGTCTTTTGTGTTTGAATTCTTTGTCATGTTTCATGTTCTGAGACTGTAGATTCTGACATAACTTTGCCAGATGTGTGATTTGCCAATATTTTTCCCAGTATGTAGTTTGTCTTTTCATTTTCTTTACAGAGAAATTTTTAAAGCAGAAGCTTTAAATTTTGATGAGATCCAATTTATCAACTTTATCAACTTTCCCTTTTATGTGTCATGCTTTTAATGTGAAATCTAAGGACTGAGGGCCTAGCATTTGATGCAAAATATTTTCTTCTATAAGTTTTTCTAAAAGTTTCATCATTTTCTGTTTTATATCAAAGGCCATATTCCATATTCGAGTTAGTATTTGTATAAGATTTGATGTTTAGATAAAGGTCCATTTTCTGTCTAAAGTTAGGCAACTAAAGGTGTCGAATATCTCACTGCCTAGATTATCATATTTAATATTATGTCTTGACACCAGGCTACTTCTTCCAATTTATTCTTCTTTCTCAAAATTGTTTTACCTGTTCTAAGTCCCTGTGAATTTCTATATACATTTTGTAATATGCAACTTTCTTTTAATAAAAGTATTTTATTATGACATATGTCATGTACGCAAAAGTATAGAGAATGCATAAATATAAAAGTTAAAGGATGATGAAAAAACTCAAATCACTTGGCTCAAGAAATAGAACAATTCTACAGGTTGTATTGTATACTCTTCTAAATTATACTTCTCCCAAAGTATATACTCCCAAAGTATACTTACTTTGCTTTTTCTTACATCTTTACTGTTTTGTAGTATACCAAAGCTATGCACATTGTAATTTTGTCAGATTTGATCTGCACATAAATTGGATCATTGCTTTGTGTATTCTTCTAAATTTCTTTGCTTGTTCTATATTCTGCTTGGAGATTAACTGCTGTTAATGCATACAGCTCTGGTTTACTGATTCTTAAAGCTTTATGGGGCCTCACTGTGTGAATCTAACACAATTTATTGATCTAATCATTTGATGATGATCATTTTAAATGTTTCATTTTTTATTACAAAAATGAGGCTACAATATTATTGTATGTGATGTTTCCATGTAAGAACAAACTCTAGAGTTTACATGTAAGAGGGATGTAACTCTTTCGGAGGGTAGGGACGTTGTCAATTTTACTAAATATTGACCTAAATTACATTCCAAAGTGTATGAAAGTCCTATTGAATATAACTTGTCTTTTCTTTTAAAGTGTATCATATGTCTCTTTTGATTCTTTTTAAAATCTATGGAATATTACATAAGATACTATATATGGGAATAAACGAAACCACCCAAATTAGAATAAACAGAGGCTATTTACTCAGAACTTGCTTAGCCAGTGAGTCATCATTTCTTGCATTTGGCAGAGACTCAAAGGCAGGCAGGGAAGTGGGAAGGCTTTGTTGTTAAAAAAAGGGGGGTGGGGTGGAAATTGCATGTATGCTCTGATGGGAAGTTGTAGACATGGAGAAGCTGGAGGCAGTTAACCAGAAGTATTTTATACTTGGTTTGGGGAGAATATTCTACTTTCTCTGGTTGGTACTAAGTTGGAAGCAGAAACAAAAAATAGGGAAGCGGGCTATATAGCAAGTTCTCATCATTTTCAACTGGTTGTTCTGGAGGTTGTCATTTGCCTTCCTGGGCTGATCACTGCAGGGGTAACTGTCAGAGTTCTGTCAGATAACAACCACATTGTTATTTGTGGTCTGGCGATTGTCTGTGTGTATATATTCCACATCTCATTCAGCATATTAAACCAATCTCCTCTTGAAGGACAAAGCATGGGAGCTTTCTTTAATAAATACAAGCAAAAACAATATTTTTTTCCCTGATTTTGTTATAAGAAATGCATGTATTTCAATTGATAAATAAATATTAAAATCAATAGATAAGTTTTTTTTTAATTTCAATAGGTATTTTAACTAAAATTACAGTCCTCAAAACTGTCATTCTAGCTTACCTAATTGTGTAACTGTAAAGCTTAATTTTAGATAGGTGAAACTGAGGTTGCTCTAAAATATTGGTTGATGAAGATAAAGCTATACCTAATGATTTAATAAAATCAGATAAGACGATTGGATAACTGAAGAAAAAAGTTGAGAGCACATGGGGCATCTATAGAACTGATGAACTCCATGAAGTCAGGTTGCTGTCCTGGGACCATGCCTCTGTATCCTATCTTACCGTAGAAGAGCTTTGACAGAAAGATGTCATAATCCAGTAAGAAATATCATAAATACCATTTTTAATAATTCGATATAAAATAACTGGAGTAAGAAGCAATGAAATAAAAGAATATTTTAATCACATTTAAGGGAATAATTTTTATCGGAGGAAAGGAGAAATGAAAAATAGGCAAGATATAAAGGATCTTTGAAACATAGAATGGGAGTGAAATGGAGTATGAAAACTGGACATTACAAAATTTGGGGAGGGATGTGTGATACAATTCAAAAACATTTTTTGAGTGCCTATTTGTGAAACATATGGTCCTGTAGGATATGCCAAAAATATAGAAAAGCAGAAGTTCTAATCTCAAAAGACCCCAAATCTGTATCATAAAGGAAATATTTTGGTACAAGTAAATGGAAACCATATCAAACCAGATTAAAAAATAAGAAAATTAATTTTCTCATGTGATTGCAAAGCCAAGAGGACAAGCAAGCTTCATGGTGATTTAACACAATGTTTCTGTAAGTCAACAATGGGAACTGTAGTTGATTTTTCATTTTTTTTTCTCTCTCTCTATTTCACCCTCCACAGTTTCAGATTTGTTGTAAAAATGTCTTTCCTTATCCAGCTAAATTAAGCTTCATTTATGACGGAGAAGTTAAATACTTCAATGACATACACACTTGAAGAAATTTGCCATAACCAAACCAGCTCTCCAGGATATCCTCAGACCCATCCTCCATAATGACCAGCACAATGCTCTACCACCAAAGCAAACTCACTTTGAAATTCTTGACCAAAACCCAATGTCCCCATTGGTAAGAAGATTGAAAAGGTCCACTGGACTTTTGAAAAACTTGATACCCAAAATACTACCAATACTCTCAATTAATGTGAACAGCTTAAACTGTCCATTTAGGAGGCACAGGTTGGCTGACTGGATACAAAAACTTAGGCCAGATATCTGCTGCATACAAGAATCTCATCTTACCTTAAAGGATAAATATAGTCTTAGGGTGAAGGGATGGGCATCTGTAATCCAGGCAAATAGAAATCAGAAAAAAGCAGGGGTGGCAAATTTTATTTGCAGATACACTAGGCTTTAAACCAACAAAAGTAAGGAAAGACAAGGATGGTCACTTCATATTTGTTAAGGGAAACACTCAACATGATAAGATGTCAATTATTAACATTTATGCGCCCAACCAGAATGCTCCTCAATTTATAAGAAAGACTCTAACTGTCTTGAGCAATTTAATATCTTCCAGCACCATAACCCTGGAGATAATATTGGAGATTTTAACACTCTGTTGGCAGTGTTGGATAGATCCTCTGATAAGAAACTAAGCAAAGACATTTTGGACTTAAACTTCACCATACAACAATTGAATTTAATGGCATCTACAAAACATTTCATCCTAACAAAACTGAATACACATTCTTCTCATCAGCCCATGGAACCTCCAAAATTGATCACATCTTAGGTCACAAGTCTAACCTCAGCATTTTTTTTTGTTGTTGTTGGGGATGCATTGAGGGTAAAAGGAACCAAGTTACACTGATTGCATTCGTTAGGTAGAGTCCCTCTTACAATATTGTCTTGCCCCTAAATGGTGTGGGACACACCAAGACCCCAACCCCCTCCCGCCTTTCATCTCGCTACTATTCCTTTCCCCACTCCTCCCTCCTTCTTTCTCTCTCTGCTCTCCCCTTCGCCCAACCCTCACTGTGTCATTAATTGTCATTAATTGTCTTGATATCAAAGCTGAATATGTAGGATTCATGCTTCTCCATTCCTGTGATGCTTCACTAAAAATAATGTGTTCCACCTCCATCCAGGTTAATACAAATGCTGCAAAATCTGTTTTTGTTTTTTTTTTTTAATGGCTGAGTAGTATTCCATGGTATACATATGCCACAGCTTGCCAATCCATTCCTGGGTTGAGAGGCATTAAGGCTATTTCCACATTTTGGCAATTGTAAATTGAGCTGCGTTAACAGTCTAATAAAAGTGTATTTATAATAAAAGGTTTTTTTTTCCTTCAGGATAGATGCACAGTAATGGTATTGCAGGATCAAATGGGAGGTCTAGACTGAGTTCTTTGAGGGTACTCCATACTTCCTTCCAAAAAGGTTGTATTAGTTTGCAGTCCCACCAGCAGTGTAAAAGTATTCCCTTCTCTCCACATCCATGTCAGCATCTGCAGTTTTGAGATTTTGTGATGTGGGCCATTCTCTCTAGGTTTAGATGGTATCTCAGGGTGTTTTTGATTTGCATTTCTCTAATAATCAGGGATGAGGAGCATTTTTTCAAATGTTTGTTAGCCATTCATCTGTCTTCTTTAGAGAAGGTTCTATTCATGTCTCTTGCCCATTGATATATGGGATTGTTGGCTTTTTTTATGTGGATTAATTTGAGTTCTCTATAGATCCTAGTTATCAAGCTCTTGTCTGATTCAAAATATGCAAATATCCTTTCCCATTATGTAGATTGTCTATTTTCTTTGGTGTTGTCTCCTTAGCTGTACAGAAGCTTTTCGGTTCCATTAAGTCCCATTTTTTAATTTTTGTTGTTGCTGCAGTTGCCATGGCAGTCTTCTTCATGAAGTCTTTCCCCAGGCCAATATCTTCCAGTGTTTTTCCTATGCTTTCTTGGAGGATTTTTATTGTTTCATGCCTTAAATTTAAGTCCTTTATCTATCCTGAATCAATTTTTGTGAATAGAGAAAGGTTTCAGTATTTTCACTCTTCCAGTTTCAGTCTTTTACGTGTGGATATCCAGTTCTCCCGTCACCATTTATTGACTAGGTAGTCTTTCCCCCAAGGTATGTTCTTATTTGGTTTATTGAAGATTAGGTGGTTGTAAGATGTTAGTTCATATCCTGGTTTTCTATTCAATTCCAAATGTCTATGTCACTATTTTTGTGCCAGTACCATGCTGCCTTGACCACTATGGCTTTATAGTATAGCCTAAAATCTGGTATGGTGATGCCCCCAGCTTTATCTTTATTACTAAGAACTTTACTGTGGGATGTAAAGAAAGAAGAGCAAGCAGGGAAAAAAGAAAGAAAAGAAAAGAGTGAAAGGAGAGAGGGTGGGTAAAAGAGATTCTTGACAAAAAGAAGAGAGGCACAGAAAGAGGGAGAAATGATCAACCTGGGTGCACAGTAGGGTCCTTTGACCCAACCTTAAAAACCCCCAACCTCTGCAGGTGCCAGGTTGGTGGTTCCCTTGAGGTCAGCAACTCTTTGCTAGCCTGTTCAGACACAGTACCCCACCCCACCAAGTAGAGAGGAAAGATAAAAATGCTATAAAATAAACCAAAACATGCAAACAGAAAAGTTCACCAGATAAAATTGGGGGAAAAAGCAAATAATAGGGGTAGAAATACTAGCAAAATTAAGTTCTAATTTCTAAGAAAGGCAACAATGGAAAATTATTTTAAAACTAGAAAAATGAAGAAAGAAAAGAAAGAAAAAAAGAAAAATAATAGGTAAAATGTTGAAGTTAAAAAAGAAAACAAAGCAGTACATATATATATCTTGCTGAATATTGTCTGGGCAACAGGTGATTCTCTGGGGTATGAGATGTTAATCACAATGCTGATACAGCTGTACGAGATGGAGACTGGAGGCCTCTGGTGATTTCTCAAACCCTGCAGGGTGGAGAACCTAAATTTCTACTCAGCTTGCTTAAAAGACACTTTAAACTGCTAACCTTGGCTAAGCAGAAGCTTTCCCAGGAAACCATTTATCCCTGGGATCACTTCTGCAGTGGCTATCTTCTTACCCAGTATTCTAAAACTGGTCTCACTCTATGCCCCTGAGGACCAAGGCTGTAGGAAGGCATCTCAGTTCCCACCTTTAGGCTGTTCAGTCACTAGATTACTTGCTCCTGCCCAATTCCCGCTCTGTGACCATGAGGGAAGAGCTTGCTGGGGCAGTTCTCCCACAGTGGCTCTGTTTAGCCCACAGCTGAACACTATTAGCTCCATCTGGCCCAGTGGCTCAGTCTTGGGCCCTAGACAATGCTTAAAGTCCTCCACACTCTTGCCCAAGTTATTCCAAGGTAGTTTAACTGAGTACCAAGTCCAAAAAAAGAAAAACAGCTTATAGGTAAGGCCTTTCCAGTTTGCAATCTCACTTCTGCTGTGCTTACAGCTGCCGGTGGGATTAGACCGAATGAACACACGCAACCACTTGCCAGTTCTCCACTGCTTTTGTCCTCCTCATGGGGTCCACAAGTCTCTTGCTGACTCCTTATGTCCCCAAGTGGATGTTTCTGGGCAGATCCCACCAGGCAGAGATGCCTGAAGTATTCTCCCCCCAGTTTCACCCTGCCCGGTTGCAAGGAAGATGTTACTCAGCCACCATCTTGCTCCTCCCCCTAATCTTAGCAAATTTAAAAGTATAGTAATTATTCCTTGTATTTTCTTGGATCATCACCCAATAAAAGTTGAACTCACCAATAACAGGCATCTGTATCCTCATACAAAGACATGGAAACTAAATAACCTTATGTTGAATGATAGCTGGATCATAGGTAAGATTAAGAAAGAAATTTCCCTCAAGAATGGAAGAAAAAGTATGCAATGTACTCAGCCCTACTATGAAACTAATTTTTGGCTTTCACATGAAAGCTATAACCCAGTTACAACCTAAGAATAGGGGGAAGGGGGAAAGGGAGGGGAGGGAGGGAGGAGGTGGGCAGAGGGAAGGGGGTTGGTGGGATTACACCTGTGGTGCATCTTACAAGGGTATATGTGAACCTTATTAAATGTGGAATGTAAATGTCTTAGCACAATAACTAAGAAAATGCCAGGAAGGCTATGTTAACCAGTGTGAAGAAAATGTGTCAAACGGTCTATGAAACTAGTGTATGGTGCCCCATGATCACATTAATGTACACATTAATGATTTAATAAAAAGAAAAAGAAAGAAATTTCCAAATTTTTGGAACAATAATGAAGACATGAATTATCAGACCTGTGGGATACTGCAAAGGCAATCCTAAGAAGGAAATTTATAGTGTTGCAAGCCTTCCTCAAGAGAATGGAAAGATAGGAAGTCAATAACTTAATGGGACATCTTAAGCAACTGGAAAAGGAAGAACATTCCAACCCCAAACCCAGCAGAAGAAAATAAATAACTAAAATTAGAGCAGAATCAAATGAAATCAAAAATAAAAGAGTTATTCAATAGATCAATGAATCAAAAAGTTGGTTTTTTGAAAAATTCAACAAAATTGATAAACCCTTGGCCAACCTAATCAAAAATAGAAAATTAAAATCCATTGTATCATCAATCAGAAATGACAAAGACAAACAACAGACACCTCAGGAATTAAAAAAATCCTTAATGAATACTACAAAAAACTTTATTCTCGGAAATATGAAAATCTGAAAGAAAAGGCGGTGCCTGTGGCTCAAAGGAGTAGGAGTAGAATAGATCACAACTATGGCCCAGGAGGGAGGAAGGAGGAGGGGGGATGGGAGGAGGGGGGATGGAAGGAGGGGGGATGGGAGGGGGGTGAAATCGAGGGAGAGGGAATGGTGGGACCACATCTATGGTACATAATGCAAGGGTACATGTCGGATCTATTAGTATAGAGTATAAATGTCTTAACATAGTAATTAAATAAACAAGATGAGGTATATATTAACCAGTGTGATGTAACCATTCCTAATTCTATATGAAATCAGCACATTGTACCCCATAAATGCATTAAGATATACATGATCTATGTGTTTATGATTTAATAAAAAGAAAAAATAAAGAAAAAAATAATCTCATACTAACTTGATCTGGACTAGACCAGGGACAAGAACTTCAATATCTTTACGGCAGAGGTCCCCAATCTTCTTGGCACCAGGGACTGCTCTCATGGAGACAATTTTTCCACAGATGGAGGGGGTGGGGAGTGGGGCAGGACAGAAGGCACCCCAGTGATGCTGTGCCACCCCAGTCCTAACACATCGTGAACTGGTGCCTAACATGTTGTGAACTGGCGCAGGTCTGCAGCCAGGGCTTGGAGACCACAGCCTCAGGTAATACAATTCAACTCATAACAAACATTGTTGCTTATTTATAGTGAAACATTCACTGTCAAAGATAACCAATTTTCTAACTAGATTAAAAAATGACTATGTTTCAGCAGACCTCACATGGTCAGGAAAAAGTTCTGAGAGATTAAGAAAGTTTGGGGATAAAGATTCCATCCACATTTGGATGTGGGGGCGTGTGTCAATTTCTCTGGATTAATTTATGGACCCTCAGGTCAATGGCATCAAGCAGTGGTATCAAAGGGTGTGTGAACTTTCAGAAACCACAAGTCCTAGCACAGTCAACTGGTAGATTATGTAGCTGGCTGTGTTCTGCCAACCCCTTTCACCGGCTCCAACAGATCTGCCTAATAAGAAACTCTGAGGGACGAAGGCAGGTAATCTGTGCTGTAATAAGCCATCCAAGGAATTTTGCAGTTTGAAGACTATTACTCTCCAGTAAAGTAAAATGTTTCCAGCCAAAACAATTTAAACAACACTACAGACTTTTTCATAATCAGTGTCCAGAGTTCACTTTAAACTATGTCTGATATTAAAGGCTATACTTACTGTCCTGAAATATTTATTTGTTAATAAATGTCAGGATGATTTTCTGTTTTAAAAAACTATAAATGTCATAATGTTTTAGTGTTCCATGTTCAAACTTACTCTTACTTTTAGAGAATTATTCTCTAAAATGTAGCTTTGCTGAAAAATATTTTAGAGCAGCAGTTTTGCTCATCTCATTCAGATTAGAGAAACCTTCTTGTAGAAGATCCGAGAATTTGATTTGCTTTGAGTGTCTTGCTCTAAACAGTTTTTGGGACACAAATACCATCGTACACCTCCTGAATCAGAATCTTTGTTGCTAGAATTTCAGGTATGTATTTTCAAAAGCACACACCAGACGATTCCACTAGAGCCAAAGAAACACACCTCATTATGAGCTAAATAACCAGCTGTAACCTGGTGCACAGATTCTAGCCTTCCCATCTTCCGAGGAGTGATTATTTTTAATATTAAAATCAACTGGCCAACTAAAGTCACTTGAGAGAGTAATTAATCATCTTTAAATAAATAACTTTTGTTGCTACTTCTGTAGAATACTGCAAAGGAGAAAATGGCAGGCCCAGCTGACGGCAATAGGAAAGAGACTCATCTAGAGGGAAAAATGCACATCCAAAGAGTTTAGCCACCATTTATAGTAATTGTTCCCATTTATTAAGGACCTAAAATACAACAGAGTTTGATTTACATTTTTAATATACTACTCTACTTTATTATCCCCCACTACCTTCAACAGTACTAAACAATTGTTACTGTAAGCTCTGTATTATATACCAGGAAACTGAGACACTGGAAAGAAAAAGTGATTTAACCAAGGACAAAAAGCTAGTAAGTTGATGGACGGTGCCTGTGGCTCAAAGGAGTAGAGTGTGATCCCCATGTGCTGGAGGTGGCGGGTTCAAAACCAGCCCCAGCCAAAAACTGCAAAAAAAAAAAAAAAAAAAGCTAGGAAGTTGAAGAACTGAATTTGAAGTCAGAGCTCTCTTAAATTCTTCTACTCTTTCTGCACTGCTGTCATTCAAGGAAGTGTCGGGTGTCCAGGCTTTGTTGCAACAAAAAAAGGATAACAAAACACAACAATAGGAAATCCAGAGACAAGCATGCACCTGAGATTAGTGACACAGGCCAGGAGGTCATATAAATCGGATGCATCTAAAACACCCACAAAAGAAGAATGGTTTAAAAAAAAGTTTAGTTTTAAAAGCTAACATTTATTGATCTTTTTACTATGTGCTAGATTCTATTTCAAACACTCTACCTGTTTGAACATATGTAATCCTTGCCTTAAACCTATGTGGCAAACATTATTTTTCTTTCAATTTTATAGAGAAGTTAAGTAACTTCCCCGAGGTCCCTGAGGTTTGTTTTGACAGTCTGGCTCAGAGAATTTACTCTAATCATTCAGGAAAGGATTGTGTATTATTATGACACTATTAACACATAATAAATAAAATAATAAAGAGTGTATGTTTATTAATACACAAATATATACCAATACAAATGTTTATGACAAAAACGTTATACCAATTCAAAAATATTGAATTATTAATTTTTTTGGTTGTATAATATCCTAAGTATAACAAAATGTAACATACACTTTATGAATTATGTTTAAAGCACAGTTTTCTTTAAAAGGCTATGGCAGCTATGGCTATAAAACAAATTAATTGAAATTTAGTAGCTTAAAACAACAAACACGTATCATCTCATAGTTCATGTGGGTACAGAGACTTGACCTGGTTCAGGCTGTGAAGACATCGTAGGACAGGTTGGCGTCTCAGGCTGGAGAAGGCTCTGCCTCCAAGCTCACAACACGGCAGCTTGCTCTCCCCAAGTCAAATGGTCCAGAGAGGGAAAGAGAGAGGAAAGCCACAATTATTTTTAAACCTAATTTCAGAAGTGACATCCCATCATTTTACCCATATTCTATGTCTTAGAAATGAGTCCTATTTCCATCTGGGGCGTATTTCTGAAATAAAATATTTTAAGCAAAGCTTTTTGAAAGTTTCAAAGCTCTTACAAACTAATACAGTCAGCTCTCCACATCCAGGGTTCTGCATCTGTGGGCGCTGCTCATCTGGATTCTGCATCTGAGCTCTCAACCAGCAGTGAACCAAACATTTTTTTAAGCCAATAAAAATAACAGTAAAGCAGTAAAGTGTAATACAAATAAAAAATACGGTGTAACTATTTACATGGAATTTACAATGTATTAGGTATTAAAAGTAATCTAGAGGGTGGCACCTGTGGCTCAAAGGAGTAGGGTGCCGGCCCCCATGCCGGAGGTGGCAGGTTCAAACCCAGCTTTGGCCAAAAACCATTAAAAAAAAAAGTAATCTAGAGATGATTTAAGTATGGTTTAAAGGAGGATGGGTGCAGATCGTATGCAAATATGTAATTATATATAAGGAACTTGAGGATCCATGGATTTTCATATCCATAGGGGTCCTGGAACCAATTGACCACAGATACGGCAATATATGATTTAAAGAACTCAATTACAATTTTGACTTAACCTAACAAATGCAAACAATGAAACCTAATCATTTGTATCCTCGTATTAATCTGAAATAAAAATAAATAAATAATAAAAGATAGCATATCAAAAAATAAAGTATTTCTATAGTTGAAAAATATTTTACATGTATTACCTCACTTGGTGCTTGAAAGTCTTTTCTCACACCAAGTCTTTCCGGGTACCTTTTTTGTAAATGCCATGATGCTTTTCTTATTTCTTATTATGGAAAATATATTTTAAAAGGAAAATATAAAATTTGAGATTGGGCACAGCACTAATGATAACAGGACAAATACCTCAAAGATGAAAGGAAATTGAATGCAGTATGTGGGAAAGGCAACTTGTTTGAGAGGATAGACATACTTATGAGCTCTTATGAGCCTGATGGATAGTCTTTTGAAAATACAGAACTGAAGGCCAGGTGAGAGGTTAGGACTGGAAAGCTTTTTCTTGCCTTTCATTTTTTGATAATAGTAACATGTATTCAGTGCAAAATAACCACATTTGTTATAACATTAAGAACATAAAAATCTTATACTTAAACAAACTAGAGATATATGCTATTAATATTTCCTAAGGTTCCCCATAGAAATATACATTTGCTTGTGTGAAAGAAATTGGTATGCAAAGACTGTGACTCTCTCTTCTGTGGAGTATTACATGAGTCATGTTAGTGGTGGACGTGAGTGGGTAAATCTCTTTAATTGCAGAGACTGGTGAGGTTAGGAGTGGGAGAGATGAAAATGTCTCTGCCCCTGACAATTCTTCTGTGACACTAAGCAGAGAATTCTGAGCACATGGCCCACCAGAGTACTTTAGAATCTTTGCACAAGAACTGAGAAAAGACCAGGGAGTTAAGTGGCTTTATACATATATCATAAAGTAAAAGTAATTGAGATTGATCATGGAGCCAAAGGAAAATGTTCTCCAAAGTAGAGAAGTACAGTGAGGGTAGGGGGATTTAGAAATGGAAGGCAGGCTGAAGGACTTTCATGCCTTTATTTCTGTGATAGTCTTTTTTTCCTAATGTTTGGTAAAAGATGTGTGTGTGTGATTTTATAGGTGTGACTGAAAGGGGCTTTTTTCTACCTCTCAGTGCCCTGGTGTAAGGAGACTATGAATAATTCAAAGAATTAAGGTTATATAAATTTAAATATAAAAATAGCCAAGACAACAAAGCTAGTAGCTTGAAGAACCAGATTCAAAGGCAAGAAATCTCTCCCCCAAAGACTATCTTATTTAGCAACCACACTGTTCTTCCTAACTCTATGCTACTACTCAGTAAGTAGGGGAATGTTCTTAAAAGACAATTTCGTCCTCATTTTTGCTTTATAATATATGCTAGATATACTAAAATGACAATAAATATGAATATATGTTACTGATTCTGAAGCCCAACTGTAAACTAGAATCCTCTGGAGAGCTTTTTAAAAATGCGATGGCCATGCCCCACCTACAAATTCTGATTTAAATGAGTGTCAATCACTGGTTCAGATGGAAATTTGAATCTGGGTCAGTTCAAATGGGACCTTCAGAGGCGGCAACACCACAGAGAAAAGAACATACAGCAAAGGGTTTGGAAATATGTACAATGAAGATATCAAAGAAATGGAAAACAAAATAACGAAAAAGAAGGGGGGAAATGTATTATATAAATGACCAAGTGAGAGAGTTTCAAAAAGGATTGGAAAATCAATAATGTCAAAAGTTGCCAGGGAGTTTATGCAAGTGAAGATAAAAATAAGTCCCCTGGATTCAGCAAAATAAGAAGTCACAGATAATCTTAGATAATAACAAAATGGAGAGTGGGCTGCCAGGCACGCTGGGAGAAGGTAGAACCTCAACTGCAAGTGGTGAAGTGTGGAGACAAATAAATCAGGACTGAAGGTGATAAAAAAGTAAGTAGTTGATAAGACATCTCAAAACAACTTCCCACAAATTAATTAGAAATTATACAGGGGTAAATCGTAATTTTACAACAGAGAATGTGGAAAACACCACCAAGTGATCGTGATCAACCTCACCTAATGGGACAGCCCAACATGTGCCTCCCGATGTGAAGCACAGAGACAGATTTTGTGATATTCCATCTGAAAATGGATAAGCTGAATCTACCTATGAGGAATATCAGACAAGCCAAGGTTAAGAAACATCATCCAAAATTACTTAACAAAACTCTGAAGTTCAAAAAATAAATAAATACAAGAAAGGCTGAAGAACCGTTCCAGATTAAAAGAGACTGAAGAGAGGTAACAATTAAATTTATGTCATGATTGATGCTAAGCCAGAAGAAAGAAACGAAAATAATCAACCTAATTACTAGATGAATTTGTCAAAATTTGCATATTTATTTAGTTTAGGTCATGATGTATATCTGTATTAGATTTCTTTATTTTAAGCACTGAACTGTGATTTTATAAGAGAATATCTTTGTTCTTAGGAAAGTTGTGGTGAACAACTTAGAAGTAAAGGAACATACTGCCCTATACACTAAAGGCTCTGAGTCAATTCATGGCATCACCAATTAACGAAATGAAAGACTTTGGAACCGTAAGCCTACAATAAAATACAAATGTAATAAGTTAAAAAGTAATATTAGGATCAGTAAAAATGATGCTTAGATGAAAACAGGGGAATTTGTTCTGCTGAAAAAGAACTTTCCTACCTTAAAATAATTTGAAGTATCCCCTTTTTTTCTAGTATAAAGACTCTGCAATCAGACTGCTTCAGTTTGAATTATGACCTTGCCACTTCCAATGTTTGACTAGGATTAAGTCAACCTCTCTCTGCTCAAATTTCTCAGAATATAAAGTCTGAGTAACAATAATACTTTGTAGGATTATCATTTCATCATGAGGGTTAACAAGTTAACGCGGTGGAATATTGTTCAGCTTCAAAAAATGGAGAACCTGCCATTTGCAACAACAGGGAGGAAGCTGGAGGACATTGACGTACCTGCACAAAGAAACTGCATGACCTCCCTGCTCATAGTAATTATTCATTCCATCATAGCTATTTTCTGTTTAAATCTTTGATTCATATTTGCTTTAATGGTCTCACAGAGTTGAAAACAATTCCCAGTGATACTAAAAGAATTTTCTAGGCAGAACAAGGGAGGCAGCGGAAGCTGCCCTGAGTGGAGCCTGTCCATTGAGTGGCGAGGAGTGGGGCCTGTGTACCAGGTAAGCAAGGAAACTATATGCATACTTCTTACCATTACAAACTTAAATAGACTGTGGAGTTGATGACTGCTTAGGTAATATTACGGCAGATGTACAAAATATCTTTAATGTTTTCATAATGAGATGGAAAGGTTGGATTTATAAAAAACCGTGCTTCCATGTTTTGATGGCAAACACAATTATCATATTTAATACATACTCCTCAATCTCACATGAGCTTTTTGTTATTTATCTCTTTATATAATAGCTTTTCCAATATGACTCATCTGATAACATGCAGAGGCTCATTGCCTCCTATTGTCCCTTATTACTGGACATCAATGACTTTATTATCACAATGACCCCTACCAGGACCATTCCTGAATAGTCACCAAGAAGCATCAATAGTACAGGATTCCTTTCCTAGTCCCACAGAGACTTTTTCATTACTATTCTAGTTATTCAGAAATAATAGTTCACATTCACATCATATCTGGAAGGTTAAAAGACTATTTTCACTATATTTGAATGCTTTCCTAAGAGTTCAAATATTTAAGATTTACATTTTTAAAAGAGTATTTTCCTTAAGTTAAGGCTGAAGAGAGTGCTCCTCCAGGATGACAGATTTATACAATGTTGTACCATAGATTGGGACTGAGTGTGGGTACAGAGGCCATTGTGAGTCCAGTGGGATGGAATATGTTAACTAGTCACATTTAGTTTAGAAAAGCAGAAGGACAAGGACAGTGAATGCTAAGAGAAGGTCACGGCTTGCCTTTCTAGTCCAACATAGGGGAGGATTCTTATAACTTCTCAGTCTTTTCTAGAGAGACAGAACCACTATGACTTTTGAGATTTGACTGAAGAGATGCTGAAAGGGAATCCCTGTTACTCTCAGGAGACAATCTACAAAGAAGAGACCAAAGAAACCCTTCAACACTGATACCAAACAGAGATCTCCTAAGGACTCGTGTACCTAATTTTAAGAAACATTAAATGTTAATGTTTCTTG
Source organism: Nycticebus coucang (assembly GCF_027406575.1). Classification (NCBI taxonomy): domain Eukaryota; kingdom Metazoa; phylum Chordata; class Mammalia; order Primates; family Lorisidae; genus Nycticebus; species Nycticebus coucang. The sequence goes on along the minus strand of NC_069786.1, from coordinate 106,290,729 downwards.
AGTTGGGAATTTATAACCTAGAGTTGTCTTAAAATTGTCATGTTCCAAATGTAGTCAACACAGTGAATGTTTTATTTATTTCTTTTTTGTTGCTTGAGAATTAAGCCTCTCAATATAGATCTCAACTTAAATCTGTTCAACACCAGACACTCAGGTAGGTAAGAACTAGCCTGAAGACTTTGCTGAATGTGTCAAGGCCACCTTACCTTCAATCTTAAGGAAAATTTATTTCTTGTATTTTGTAGGTTTCATTACTCAGTAACCCCAGTTTCAGCCAAGAACAACAGATTACTGAACAAAATGATCAGTGTAAAGAAATTTTCTCAAACTCTGATCCACAGAACCCTGGAATCCCCAAGACTCTTTCAGGGAGTACATGAGGTGAAAAACGTTTTTATTGTGATATAAAGTTGTTATTTTTACCCCCTGCACTACTGGTACAAAAACAACAAAAAGTAAAAGTGTGAGTTGCCTTAGCCTGAATCAAGGCAATAAAGAAAGAAAAGGAAGAAAAAGAAGAGAAAGAAGAATAAAAAACCAGTACAATTATAGAATACCCTGGGTAAAAGATAAAAATGATTAATTTTATTAAATCTCAATCCTTTTCTTTATGTCTTGGTAATAATCTGTATGACATGAAGCTCTTCAGCTGAATACTGGAGGAAAATGGTTTTTGCAATAGGCATAAATCTAAAAATATCCCCTAATGTGCTGCCCCATAGTATTCAATAGTATTCAATCAAATACCAATGAGGGTCTGACTGTGAAGGGAGTTTACAGGCCATGAAGTCATCTGACATTAAAACAGGGAGATGATCCTGGATTGTTTGGTCACATTAGCCCTGAAGAGGGGGCAGAAGAATCTGTCTAAAGTGAGACAGGAGGGAGGTCAGAGAGATTCAAGGCATGAAGAGAACTCAGCCTGCTGTTCCTGAATTTGAACACAAAAGGGCCAAAGCCAAAAAATATAGGAAGTATCAAAAACTGGAAATGACCATCAGCCAATAGCTTGCAAAGAAACAGGGACCTCACTCCTGTAGCTTGCTGAATGCAAATGATTCTGCCAACAAACCAAACGAGCTCCAGGTGGATTCTCACCCAGAGCCTGAAGAGAAATGCCTAAGACATTCTGTTTCCAACCTAATGGAATGCTCAGCAGAGAATTCAGACAAACCCACTGGATTTCTGACCTGTAAAATTGTAAGGTAATAAATGGGTGCTATTTTAAGCTGCTAAATTTGTGGTAATTGCTACAACAGCAATAGGAAGCTAATACAGTTGTCTTGAGAAAAAAGCAGTTGTTAGGTGAAATGACTGATTTCTCATACAATACTAGTTTCATGAAGAGTGACTGGCTTACAAACCATGAGTATTAAGATTTTGATATTTGGTAATCATTTTCTTAAAAATTAGTGGAGTGAGCCCATCACTTCCTAGAAAACAACAATATTTGTTGCCAATGAAAAGATTAAAACCTTCAGAAAAAAGAATCAGAAATTTGGAAAAATTGTATCTACCACTGCATTATCTGAAAAAAACAGCTTTCTTTTCCAACTACATACATGTATCTCTGCAAAGTGGGATTTTCTTCATATTCTTCAACAAAAGATGGAATGCAGAAGCAAATGTGAGAATTGAGCTGTTTTCCATTAAGACATTAGAGATTTGTAAAAGTAAATCACTTCCACTCTTAATACTAATTAATTTTATTTTAGAAAATAAAGTTTTTAATTAAAATGTTACTTACAATGAGATTGGCATTGTTATTTTAATGAAATATTTTAAAACTTTTCCATTTTAATTTTTAAATTTTCTTTTTTTTTTTTTTAGAGGTCTCACTCTACTGCCCAGGCTGGAGTGCAGTGGCATGATCATAGCTCACTGCAACCTTGAAGTTCTAATCATTTTTCTGCCTTAGCATCTCAAGGAGCTGAGACTACAGGTGCTTGCTGCCAAAATCAGCTAATTTTTAAATTTTTACGTAGAGAGAGTCTTGCTATGTCTCTCAGGCTACTTTTGAAGTACTGGCCTCAAGTGAGCCTCCAGCTTTGACCTCCCAAACTGCTGGAATTACAGGCATGAGCCACTGTACCCAGCCAATTTCCATTTCTAAAATAGTAAACAGTGAGTAATGTAAAACACATAAGCAAAAGATTTTTGGCATCTTTATTAATGTTTAAGAGTATAAAGCCATTCTGAACCTGAAAAAGATATGTTGACTTTAATGATGTTGTCATCTAATTCAACTTTGAAGATACTTCTTGAAAAATTTTCAACTAAAACAGGTATAGTTGTTTCTAAAGCCTCTGTCTTCTTCCCTTGTCAATAATAAAAGAATGACTTTTTTATGGCATTTCGTGGATAATGAGTTTTAAAAATATATAATTTACATGCAGAATTTATATTAGAAAATCTCCAGCTTTTGAAATTCATCAAATTTGATCAGAACCTAGTATGCCAACTAAAGTGAATTGAAACACATTTATAATTGTTGTGTTTTAGATTTTCCTAAAAAGAGAAACTATATTTTATTTTGTCTATTCCACATTAGGTTAAAATATCATCTCAAAACCTCCAGTCATTAGAAATAATTATAATGTAATTGTCTCAGTGAATTCACTTATGCAGAGAGAAGTAATGGGTGATAAGAAGCTATTAGCAACAGCAAAACAAAACGATGGGGAGACCTTTGTCTTTTGAAAAAATTATCCCACAATAGGTATAACATTTATGGGTACAAACTTCATAATATAACTCATCAGTGTAGTAAAATCAATATTTATCATCTTAACCAATCAATATTTACCATTTTAAGTTAAAAAAGAAACAAAAATAATTTTAACTATATTAAGGAGTTAAGATTAAACTTGTTTAATTGGATATTAAACTTGGATAATTGTTTTCCATTCTTGAGATACTTTACTAAGAAGAATGTGATCCAACTCCATCCAGGTAAATGTAATATTATGAAACCAATATATAAATACTTATACACTCGTACAAATGATAAAACACAAACATAGTCTAGCAAGGGGGTGGGCAACTGGTGGGATCTCGCCTAATGTGCACAATGCAAGGGTATATTTCAAAATAACTAAGACTAAATTATAAATGGGTCTTACCACAAAAAATAAGTAAGTGAGGTGATGGTTATGTCAATCAGTTTGATTTAAGCGTTTCACATTATATATCAAATCATCACATTGCATCCCATAAATGTATACAGTTATGATTTTAATTTAAATTTAATCATCACATTGTATCCCATAAATGTATACAGTTATGATTTTAATTTTAAATTAATTAAAAATTAATTTAAAAAGAAGAAAAAGGGGTAAAAAAGAAGCTCTTTAATTTTCCTACCATGAAATTCTTCAAATTAAATGGAAATGTAAAAGACTTTAGTCAGACAGGTAAATTTTTTTAAGAAAATGAAGATATTTGGAATAGAGTTGAAGGAATTTAATACTTCCGAAAATCTCACCATAAAATATACTGAACATTGGTAGTCAGGCTAAAAGAGCCTTGCTAGAGGTCTCCTGGAAATGACTAAGAATACATTTCTTTTTCTCTCATGTTATTGTACCAAGGTGAGTGTTTTATAGCGGTGGATCACCCCTGTTCCAAGCAGTCTTTTAAGGATCCTTTCCACTTTGTTGTAGTTTGGTACACAAAAATTTCGTACTTCAGTTGAATAATAACTCATCAGAGGTTACCCCTGAGCTTTTAATTCACCAGTACACTGTCTGCCTGGTGGAGCACAGCGACACCCTCCAGTGTCACTCTGCCCATTCTTTGGTAAATGGTTTCTTTATCCAAATCCTGAATTAATCTCTGCTTATATTTATCATTCTGAAATTATTCAAACCACCACATAATTTCTCTTTAGTGCTATCTTTCTAACAAATAGTTAAAAGGCATAAATTTATTTTCAGCATGAAGATCATCCTGGCTTTGATTTGTTTCTAAGATCAACTCAATCATGACAATAAAAGAACTGGGGTAACAATTATTTTCTGAAAATAGGTAAAAAAGTAAACCAAGGAACAATTGGCCTGTTTAAAAGAATAAACATTTAAAACACACCATTTATATACATACATTTACTTCCTTTAACTTTCCAGAATCTCGTAGCCTGTATGTCCTGGTGCTGGATTGAATAATTTCCTCACATCCTTTGCCCAGGTTTATGCCATTCCCTGGGAGCTGCAGAAATCAGAAAAATAAGTATCAAGAGAAGCAACTTGTGAGCAGCTAAAATTCAATGTATTATAACTTCAAGAAAGGAAAAAGAAAAGATGAAGGGAGAGCTCGCATTGTAGAATTAATTGGCAAGTGGAGAGACTGATCAAGATGGGAGACAAAGCAGAATGGCACAGGTAGGAGTTGGCTGGCTGGAATCTCAGGGAACAGAAGAGATCCTTGGAATTCCCAAACCCGACCATTCTCATCTTCCCAGGCACATCACTAGCCAGGGGATTCTCAAAGCGTGGTTGCTCCTTGGATTGGTGTGTATCAATGCCTATTAATACATGACTCTGTAAGGAACTCGGATGAGAATATAAATCACTAAGCACACAATTAAGTGGAACTAACATTTTCTTTGCCAGAAAGACTTTCCTGAATGAAGGAAATAACGTGTTCATTTATATTCTCATTTAAGTTTCAAGGGTTTAGTAGAACAGCTACTTTGAGCAACGCCAAATTAAATAACATTATCCAAACTCCTTCCATGTTTGGGGGGGCATGTGATTGGGTCTCCCCAGTGTAACATGAACAGAAATAACATGAGTCAACTCCCGGCCAAGATATTTGTGGTGGACACTGTGTCTTAATACCTGGTTCTTCCTCTTTACAAGTGAAGTACTCATTCCTCTAGCTGCTCTATTAGCTTCCAGCTCATGGCTAAATACCTTCGCCCAGGGATTGCTTTCGGCTGAAGAGAGTCGCCCCTCCCAACACTGCAGTAGCCATATTACTTATGGCTACAGTAATAGAAATATTACTTCTCAGCAATGGCCTTCATTTGATGATTTATTCATTTATAAATATAAAGTCCTGGCCCCTTACCATAAATTTTGGGCAACTCTGGTTCAGGGATCCCTGTGGTTTGACTGAGCCCTTTGTTTGGACTACATCAGAGCTCAACTCCTCTCTCTGGCAGCCATGCTTCCTTCATTTCCCCAAAGATTTTGATTCCAAGAGAATACCTAAAAGCTTGCTGAACACGAATCATCTCAGAGCATACTTCCCAAGGAACCCACCCTTCCACAATGATGACAAGCAGATCCGATCTCTTCCAGCCCTTTCTCTTCTCTGGGCTGGCAGGCTTATGAGGAGGATTCACCGGAGACCCGAGACTTCGGGGAGTCACGTGATGCATCCTGGGACCCTGAAACCTTAATCAATATCAGGCCAGGGTGCAACAACATTTGCCCTGTTTATTTGTTAAGCATTTCAAATTTGTGGTATTTGTTGAAATAGTTAATCTACACGGAATAACAGGGAACACAGATTATGTATGCATTAAGAACTAAATATTACCTAGACATTTTTTACCCTATTCCAAAAATGGGGCGTTTTTCCTCCTTTCTTTTTCACAGCCAATTAAGATTGTAGTACCTATTTTTTCAAGTGTTCTTTCCTCTCCGTCTTCACTTTTAACTTTTCAGATGTAGTAATGGTAATTCCTGAAGATGCTATCCAAATTCGATTTAAAGAAATATAAGCAAGTGAGGAGATAACTTTTCCTGTGGAAATTCTAAGTGATTAGATAAATTTCTAATGGAACAGCTGATACACAAATCATAGCAAAAGGGATATGCACAGTCTCAACCTTGTATTTGAAAGTAACTATAAACCTGTTAGTCTTGACAGGTGAGACAAGTTGAAATACAATTAAACACTGTTAATATTCCAAATAATGCTTTTACTAAGAAAATGGTGTCTCGAATCAGTTGACTGTGCCACAAAGAAGCAACCAAAGACAAATTTCCATGCAAATCATATAAGATAAATAAGAGTAGACTCAAATATTTTTAAAAAGAAAATCATATGATTTAGGAACAAGGCAAAGAGCTGTGTGCTGTAAGTATGTGCTTTTAGTTGACTCATTAAAATAAGGTGATAAAATATGGTCTAACAAGTAACTAACTTCATAAGAACTTGGAACAGCTGAGATTTGTAATTTTATGACACTCCTCGGTCAGAGGCAAAGGAGAGTTTATTACTGATAGCAATAGCGAAATCCAAATTATTAGCAATTTTTGCACTGATTCCTTGAACTCAATTTCCACATAGCAAAATGAAAAGAACCAGTGACTCCTACACACCCAATAAATTTCTTATAGGAGAGGAACTCAGAGCTTACAGAATCTAAATTATTTATAATGGGCAGCAAGCATGCACACTCTTTCATCCAGAGGGTGATAATATCTTTATTTTCCAATACTATAATAAAATCTTTCCTTAGTTCCAGGGCTATACATTATCTCCATCATCTAAATGTTCATTATACAGATAATACAAATATCAGCTGGGCATGGTGGCTCATGCTTGTAATCTTAGCACTGTGGGAGGCTGAGGCAGGAGGATTGCTTGAGCTCAAGAGTTTGAGATCAGCCTGAGCAAGAGCAAGAGCCCATCTCTACTACAAATAGAAAAATTAGCCAGGCATTGTAGCAGACACCTGCAGTCCTAGCTATTGGGGAAATTGAGGTAGGAGGATCTCTTAAACCCAGAAATTTAAGGTTCCTATGAGCCAGGTTAACACCATAGTGCAGTAGCCTGGACAACAGAGTGAGATTCTATCTAAAAAAAAAAAAATTATATGTATGTGTGTGTGTATATATATATATAATATATACATATATAAAATTATATATAATATATAATTATATATAAAATTATATATATAATATATATACCTACACAAATATCCTTGAAATATCCTTGAAAAGATAGTCTACGACAAAGGCAGTCATTGCCACCACTCATAAGCTATACAGAAACATGAGAATCCATTGTGTTTATTTTCAAAAACACAAAGAATTACTTCCAAAGATCCTGAAACAAAGCTTTTCTATGTTCACATGTCATACAACATAAAAACATAAAGCTCATGTTTTATAGGGTCAGTATTTTTAGATACTTAAAAAGAATATAAATGCCAGTATTTTATTCATACTGTTTTTAAGATCAGCTAGACTGATCCTTCTGTTTTATGTCTTGGGCCTTTTGGAGGACAGAATATATCCCTAGAGCTAGGGTTTCCAAACATTCTAAATTCTCCTTCAATTTGTTTTATGCCAATCCAGTCTCTCTTAGAATTTTAGTCTAATCCTAACTATGAAGAGAGATTTGCCCTTCTGTTCCTCTCTCTTTGTTACTGATTGATTCAGCCATGTCTTTGTGTTTTGTGTCTGGAGAAGGCTTTCATCTGTCATGATAAATACCCAATTAGGCAATGGTTATTATCTTCCTGCTATTACTTTTTCCCCTGATGCACCCCTGAAATCACAGTAATTGTTTAATGTACCAAAAAGCACTTGATGATAACACAGGACCTCTGCACTTCAGGATTCCTGTGAACATCCATGAAGTTTCTTTCATTTGGCTTTTGCTGTGGAACTGACACTCTGTGAGATTAATGGGCTGACCTAATTGAGGCCACTAATGAGCTATTCTTCTCTCTTGAACGAACATTTTGTTCAATTTCTTGCACATACATAGCATAGCATTAGGAAGGTTCATTTTTCTAGTTTTTTGCATTGTGATAACATTGAGTGTCCTGGGAATTAATAAAACCTTCATCATCAATACACAGTGCATGCCACCTGCCTGGCTTCTGTAAGCATATGAATTTGAGACCTACTATTTAAAAAGTAATGAGAAAAAGATGGAAACTTAGTAACCAGTAGTTTTTGATCTATCGATTGTAGTAGATGTGAAACCAAATCCTGATTAATAGCAGATTTTCCTCTCTTAATAAGAATTAGAGTATAAGTGATAAATTTAGTAGGTAAAAGATCATAGGGCATGAAAAACCTGATATAATTTACTTGATAAATAAACTAAAATAAATTTTCTACTACCTAATAGCTTTCTAGTATTGTAATGGATCAAAAATGATTACAAGTAGGGTGAATCGTGATTCTTTCATTTTAATACTTTGTAACCTATGAAGAAAGAAAAGGTGATAGAGATGTGAAAAATAACACAGTAAATAAGACAAAATAAAATAGATAGCAACAATAGAAAATAGATGTCACAGGCCTGTGTTCCCAAACCCCCAGGGTGTGGACCAGCATCCTCGTCTGTGGCCTTTAGGAACTGGGTTGTGCCGCAGGAGGTGAGCAGTGGGTGAGTGAGTGAAGCTTCTTCTGCATTTACGGCCGCTGCTCCTCATTCCTTGCATCATTGCCTGAGCTCCGTCTTCTGTCAGATGAGCAGCAGCGTTAGGAGGGCAAACCCTACCATAAACTGCATGTTCTAGGGATCTAGGTTGCACGCTCTTTAAAAGAGTCTGTTGCCTGATGATCTGAGGTGGAGCTGATGCAGTGATGCTAGCTCTGGGAGCAACTGCAAATACAGATTATCTTCAGCAGACAGGTTTGACTGCACAGAGACCATAATAAATCAATAACTTACAGACTCATATCAAAACCCCATCGGTGAGTGGCAAGTGACAAGCTGCATCTGGTGGCAGTGTGCCTTGATGTGCTTCAATCGTACAGCTGCATCTGGCGGCAGGGGTTAAGTCAGCATCAGAAAGGTATTTTAGTCCACCATTACTCATTCACTATTTTATTTACCACTTCCATTTGCACCTCTCTCCCACACTATGCACTGTCTCAGTCAATTTTGGTAGGCCCACAAGCTAATCCTAGCAAAATGAGTAAAAACAAATATTGCTGAAGATCTTTGGAAAGGGGGAAAGACCCACCTCCCGATGAGAAAGCAGAAGAGTCCAAGACTGCCAACAAAATGAAAGCTGTATTTAATAGAAAATATCAAGAGTCCTACTTAACTTACAAGTTCATTGCAACAGGTTATTCACATTCTCCAAGCCTACTTTGCATAATGTATGGTGACCAGCTATCTAATGAAGCCATGAAACCTTCAAAACTGCTTTGTCATTTAAAGACCAAGCACTCTGAATTAAAAGACAAGCCTTTGGAGTTTTTGAAAAAAAGAAAAAGATGAACACAAGGAACAGAAGCAATTATTGAAGACCACCCTCTCATCAAATGTGTCTTCGCTGAGATGATCATTCTCAGTGGCTGACGAACCACATTGCTAACACTAAGAAGCCCTCTGCTATTGGTGAGGATTTGAACCTGCCCGTTGCTAAGGACAATTGCCATGAACTTGAAGCTCGAACACATAACTCAAAAATAAGGAAGCCTGCTCATGAAGGCCTGCTAAGCCACAATATGTCTCTGTAGAGTTGGGGATTGATGATTATATTTCAATAGTCCTGTGTACTGCTCCATAAAATCAGAGATGAGGGTGGGGATGGGTATTAAACACTTTGGTCAAATTCTATGTATGAAGGAATTCGTTGTTAAGCTATTTAGAGACTTTATCTTCTTTTTGTGAGGTAGTGCCATGAAAAATGCCACCCTTGAGTTATACATACCTTCATTTCTGATGACCCAAATTTACCTAATGCAATTTTCACTCATTTCTGTAATGATTTAAATCTTTAGTAACTGGTGAAAAGAATAAACAATATTTGACTTCATACTTTTACTACTGGTGTGAGTACAACACTCATATCGAGATACTCTATTTGAACAATCTTGATATCAGTGCTGGCCAAACCCAAACTGATTCTTTGTGTTGCAATAACATCTGTTCCTGGCATGTGTTCTGGGGGTGGTGGGGTCTCTACTTCCTGCTGCTCACATTCTTTGTACTCCCTTTTCTATGTTGGGAGTTGATTTTAGACCACACAATGCAAAAAGCTCTCAGTGAACTTGCTCATGTGAGATTTAGAACCTAAGTTTCTGTGATTCACTTGTCCATGGTCAGATGGAATAGCAACAGCAGCCTGTTAGACTTTCTCTTCAGGCTAGGAAACGAATGCTTTTCCTTACGCAGAGTAAGTTAACAGCATCGTGACTTTGCTGACTGAATCCATTCTCCTCATGTCTTCCTCCCTTTCAGGACATTCTTTATTTTCAGTCGTCTGGGATCTCATGCTGCTTATTCTATTCATAATTTGGGGGGATAAACTGGCCCATTGTAGAATAATGCAATGCATTATTGGTTTGAATACTTACTATGGAATTCCTAATACATAGGAATGTGTCCTATACTCACTATACTTTATCTGCTATGTAGAATTTATAATAACTACTCTAAGAAACGTACATAATTGTTGTGAATTTTAAAAAGACAATGAAAATGGTAAAGTACTGCACAAACGTAAGGGCTGTTCTTACTTACAACAACAATAATGAAAGCTTTTATGTTAAAATAGCTGAGTTACAAGTTCTGACAGAAGATTGACAAAGCCTTATTTTCTGATTTAGGTTATGATACTGATGCTAATCAGAAGAAATTTTGTCTTTTTAATTAATTACTTTGGCATCGACATGTAAGTACCCACTAAGTGTCAGAAGACATTGGGCTAAACATTCATTATACAGAGATGAATAGTCAGATTCCCTACTTTGAAGAAGTTCTTGGCCTAGAGAAGAAGACAAACAATTAACAAAAATTACAATATAATGGGCTGGAAGTATATACAGATATTATAGATGCGCAGAGACTGGCAAGAAGTTTCCCGCCTAGTGTTCATTTCACCAAACACAGCAATTCTTTCTCTGCCTTTCCTTAAAGGGAACTGGCTTCTGTCACATCAGTTTTCCTAGATGTGCACTCTCAATGTAGCAACAGAGCAAAATTGTATCCACAAAGAAAGCAGGAAGAGTTCAAGTATAGTAGAGCTGGTCATATGTACAGATGTTCATTAGCTTTGCCAGTCCAATATTACTTTCCTGTTCTTTTGGTAACAGACTCCCCCTTTCATGGGGGCATTTTAAGCAGTCAGAGCAGGCTGACCTTGTCCTCCCCCCATAGGTGTGGGCGCATGACCCAATTCAGACCAAACAGAATCTTGTTTTATGTTTTTTTGTCTGAACTATCAGAGCAAATCTCTACTGTCCCTGAAGATACTAAATAATTAATGTGTGAACCCTAAAGCTGAAAGGAGACCTTAAAGAGGGTCTTCTTTGCCACTGAGGTGGGAGCCTCCCTGAGAGTGCCAGGAACACAGATGAAGCAGAGATGAAAGCTGAAAGACAAAGTTGTACAGACGTGATGATGGCTCTTGGTTCCTAAGATCCTGCCGTGGCTGAATTGCTACATCCTTTGAACTTTTCACTTCTTTAGTTAATAAGTTCTTTTCTTTGAGTAAGTTGGTATAAATTATGTTTGGCTTACTTGCAAATCAGAGAGAGTTACTAATACAGTCTGAAAGGTAGCCATGAATCTTCCACTATTTATTTCTTCCAAAAAGACGAAAAAGAAAGCTGAATGGTCCTGCTCAGCACTGCATCAGTAATGAAAGAGAAATTCCCAACTGAATGAAAAACTCATTACCAGTGTTGCATTGTGGTGTTCTTTCTTCATTCAGCCATTTTCCTCTCCTTCATCTTGTCTAACATGCGTTCCTTATATTGAATAGATCATGTGTTGATTCTACAGTGAGAAGAGGATTTTGCTGCAGTCAGTGTCAACAGGACTGAATCTGCCCCCAGCACACATGGTTTGCTTCAGTCTGATGTATTATCTCCCATCTTTGACTCAGTAGCAATAAGGAAGGTGGGATATCATACTGTTGGGTTGCAGATACAGATTTGGAAAGCTGGAGATTAAATTGAAAGATACTTTCGTGTTTACAGAGTTAAGTGAAAATATTCTGTTGTAAATGACACGGCTTCCTCAGGATCAAAACTGCTTCATGCCAAAGATTAATTTTAAAGGCAAATATTTCCTGTCCTAGAGATGCAAGCTTACTGAAATATCTTCGTGTGTTTTTAAAAATGCACGTGAAACCAAAAAAAAAAAAAAAGTGTGGAGAAAGGATATCTCTTGAGTCTCTAGGATTGGTATTAAAAAAATTAACAATTCTACTTTCTACACTCAATTAAGTATTAAGAAAAAACAGAAACTCATTAAATAATAATAAAGCCAATAAATTTAAAAAATCAATATACAAAAAAATTATTGTCCAGAAATATATATCAAAGTTGTTCAACTCTTAAATTGACAAGCCAAAAAGTACTTGAGTATAATAGCAAATAAAGTAAGGCAAAGGAGCTTTGGGAATTAAAAACTTGAAAACAGATTCACGAACAAAACTGAACCAAATTGTCCATTCATTAAGTTTTGAGATGCTGAAGGGCTGACTGGGTGATGAGAAATCTAGATGAATAAAAGCACAGACAGCTTTTACTTTGTAACAAGGTTTTTATCAAAACAGTAAGAGATATTCGAAGTTATTTGTTAAGGATAATTCAAATGGCTTAATAAAACTATCACAGCAGTGTTCGAAACAATGTAATTGACACAGTTTATTTTCTCTTTAATATAGTTATAAATATACTCAAAGGTATTCTCAGAGTGTGGTTTTCATACTTACCAAGGAAGGCTAGGTGAGACTTGAGCTATTTCTAAGGTACAATGTGTATATCTGGAACCAGGAGAAAGGGGAAAATGTGTAGAAGAGTTAGCGAGCCCTGCTGAAATGTTTGGAATTCTGAACATTTAATTGTTAGCTGACAACAAGTTTTAGAGACTCCTAAATTATAACCTCCTCATATTGCTTATGATAGTTATCAATGAAAAAGAAAAATACAGGAATAAATATATTAAGTTCTACTATGTTTGTGAAAGGATGGGATTATCACATATGCACATGATGGTGTTGTGAGACCCTTCTTCCCCAAGGATCAACAGGCTGCTTCAATCAACTGGTTCTGGCCTGAAAACTGGGCAAAGGATGATGATTTCTTTTTTTTTTTTTTTTTTTTTTTCAGTTAAGAGCAACTGCCCTTAGCACCCTGTTCATCCGTTCTGGTTTTCTTGTATTATGTAAGTTAAGCAGTATCCTTGTTGGTGGCTCATCTGTCTCTCCTAGGGAGCTGGAGTCTATTAACCATTTCCATATTTCTCTGAACATCATTCTTCCTTGGGTGTCATGCTGATCTTGCTGGTCATTACACATAAAATAATTAAAACACCCTGGATTGGGGCACTACCCAACCTCTCTTGACTTGGGACTTTACCATGCCCCTTGTCATTCATAAGCCAAACTCTGTTGATTTTTTTGGCTGTCAGTCTCTGAAGAGCCATGACTGATGTCACCAATGCCTGCCTGGCCAGCGCATTCTTGGCCTAGGTGAATGGTTACGCCTTCTGGTCTTCCTGTACTATAACACTTGAAATCGTCTTTTGTTCTCACATAACATGCCCACTTCAGGATGCTTCTTTCTCTGATGCCTTTGTTTCCCCCATCAGTTTTTGCTATAGCAATTTAAGCATTGCAGTATCACTCTGGGTGCGCCCTTACTTTCTCCAGACTTCCAGGAGCCACACCAGCAACATGTTGACGCCATCTACTAGGATGTTTGCCAGATAGTCAATACCATATCTTGAGTAAGTGCCTTCAAGCCCAGAAAGGCTCCCATTTCTAAGTTTTGTGTTCTAGTTCCCTTTAATTAGTCAACAAAATATCCAGTTCTACTGTTACTCCCTTAACTTTTTTGACTACTCACTAGTTAACATGTGCAATTCATTTGTATTATCACTCTTTTCTTCCCTTGTCATGCTCAGCTAGATAGAGGCAGATTCTGAAGGGACCTTCTGATACAAGGAAAAGACCACAAAGGGAAAATTCTGGTTCTTAATAGGAAAGGCTAACTACATCAGTAGGTTCTGATTCTAAATCTTATAGAAAATTACCAATGTAAGGAATGAAAAACACCATTACTATAGATCATGCAAATAGTAAAGAGATAATAAAGGAATGTTATAAAAAATGCCAATACATTTAACAACTGGAAAAAATGAACAAGGTTTTTAATAGACATAAATTACTAGGGACAAAAGAAAAATTTAAATAGTTTTTATCTTCAGGAAATTGAATTCATAACGTAACATTTACACAAAAAATTCCAAACCAAGATAATTTTACTGAATTTTATTTGAATTCTATCAAATATTTAAGAAATAAATAATATTGGCCGGGCGTGGAGGCTCACGCCTGTATCCCCGCGCTGTGGGAGGTGGATTGCCTGAGCTCAGAGGTTCGAGACCAGTATGAGCAGCAGTGAGCCAGAGTAAGACACCATTTCTACTAACATCAAAAACAGCCGGACGTTGAGGTGGGTGTCTGTAATCCCTGCTACTGGAGAGGCAAGGGGACAGAGCATCACCAGAGGAAGCATTGAAAAAAAGAAGAAAGAAAATGAACAAAATAAACAAAAAAAAAAGAGTACTTCAAACAAAGAAGAATGATGAGCAAGCAAGCTAAAATTTAAAAAAAAATTTTTTTAAAGAAATAAATAATATTAATTCTACATAAATACTCCTTCTGAAATAGAGAAGTTACATTCATCAACCTGTTTAATAAAGCTGGTACAACTTAGTAGAGTGATAAACCTATGAGTATAATAGCACTCAATCAAATATTAGCCAGTTAAACACAGTATTAAATGAAAAGGTAATACATCATTATCAAGTGGTATTTATCCCTGCAAAGAATGAGTAAACAATAATAATTGTTAATAATAAAATAACTAATAATTTAATAATAAAATAAAATGCAATTCACTGTGATAAAAAAATAAAAAAGAACTAAAAAGAACTATATGGCTATTTCAGAAACAATTCAATATATTCATGAAAAAATTCTCAGCAAACTAGAGACTGAAAAAAGCTCTTCATTCTGATAAGGGTCAACCATAAACACCTACAGTATCAAACATAATGTTGAATTAATGATTTTTTTCTCTAAGATAGAGTATAAGACAATGATATTCTCTCTGCCTACTTCTATGCCATATTTTACTAAGAAATATGATTTAAAAAGAAAAAAGCCATAAAATTTAGAAAGGAAAGAGTAAAACAGTGTATTTGTAGAAAACATGGTTGTATACACAGAAAATCCTAGGAAATCTACTAAAAAACTAAAAGTGACTTAAAGTTGTAGGATACAAAATTAAATACACAAAAAGCATCTTTCTGTATACTATAAATAATTATAAAATGAAATTAAAACAAAAATATTTTTATTAGCAAGCAAAAATATAAAATACAATAAATTTAAAGAAAATACAAAAGGCTACCATACTGAAAATTACAAGACATTGCTGAAATAAATTACAGATAAAATTAAATGGAGATCTATATTAAGACTGAAAGACTTGATATTGTTAAGATAACAATTCTCCCCAAATTGACCTATACGTGCATTGCCAGCCCAAAGAAAAGCCCAATATATGTTTTAATAGAAGTTGAAAACTGATTGTGTAATTCATATTGAATTATTTAGATTTCTTTTCTATTGCCCAGCAGTTCAGTGATATATACTGGTCATCCAAAATGCACATATATAAACATCTTCTATGAATAAGAAGTCCATGTGCATCTTAGCAAACCATCTTCTGATTTGTTAAGTTTCTTCCACAATACATTTGTCTTTATGAATGAAGAGTCATTAAAATAAAGTTTATACAACAAAGAATGAAATTTCACTTAACTTTCAATTGAAGAATTGAGTCCCCAAGTCACTGGGGATCATCTTTAATATATATCACGCACACCATTAAACTCTTAAACGTAATTTAAAGGAAGTGGAATTTTTACATTCATTACAGCAGATCTCTACCATGTTGTAGGAGTGATTTAATAACAAGCATCTATGTCAATGCCTGACAGTTTAAGAGAGATGCTTCAGGGGGTGGGTAAGAAGTCTTATAGAAACTTTTTACACTTACGTTTTTCTGAAAATAGAGTTTTTTGGTTTATAAAAAATGACTCACCTCAGTCACTGTGCGACTGAATTTATTATTTTCGTACTTGAGAGAATTCAAATCAAGTGACTGAGATTTTCCTCTGATTGGGGGAGCTTCATGGAATCTTTTGGAAATGGTTTCTTTGCTGTAGGCATTCAACTAATTAAATCCTAACAGCATAGCTAGCAAAAAATACATAAGTAAATTTAGCTTTAAATGTCTGGAGGAAATAATAGAGACAAATGCAGGAATTTTTTATTAATAAAGAATTCATTTTATGGAGGAAATAATAGAGACAAATGCAGGAATGTTTTATTAACAAAGAATTAATTTTTGGGCGGCGCCTGTGGCTCACTGGGTAGGGCACTGGCCCCATATACCGAGGGTGGTGGGTTCGAACCCAGCCCCAGCCAAACTGCAACAAAAAAATAGCCAAGCATTGTGGCGGGTGCCTGTAGTCCAAGCTGCTGGGGAAGCTGAGGCAAGAGAATCACCTAAGCCCAGGAGTTGGAGGTTACTGTGAGCTGTGATGCCATGGCACTCTACCAAGGGTGATAGGGTGAGACTCTGTCTCAAAAAAATAAATAAATAAAATAAAATAAAATAATTAATTTTTAAAAATATAAATGCATGGTTTCTAATTTGCCTGTATTTTCTATGAGAAAAATAATGACAGATAGCTATAAATATTTTCGAAATAAAACAATCATTAGGATTTTTGCATAAGCTTCATCTTTAAAATTGAATTTTCAAATACTGTATTATATCTCTTTAAACAATTATTTTCTTCAGAATGATTTAGTCACTCAAGGTAGGGTATTATTGAGATAGAATATTCAGAAGAAATTGGTAATCGCTTCTCAGCCTTTTGGCTAAAATCAAGTGGAGAAGAAATTGGTGAACAAGCTGACATCTTAACAGGGTTTTCCTCGTGAGCTATTACCACATAGACATTTCAGTCATCAGAATTTTTTTTTTCTTACCTGTGAAATACATCCAGAAAAGGGTAGATAAGTAGATGAATGAATGGATGGATGGATATATTTATAAAATTACAATCATTAATGCAATTGCTTGCCTACCTAGGTTAAGAAACAGGAAATCATTGATACTAGAAGCTAATTTTCCATTCCTTCTAGACTCACATCCTGTTTCCTGTCCTAGTCTGACTTCTGTTATAATAAAATCTTTGTTTTTCTTGATAGTTTTACCACCACTAGAGACGTCAATTAAATAATATAATTTAATTTTGCTTGATTTTGAAGTTTGTATATAAATGATTTCTGACTACATATTTTCCTTTGCAACTTGCTACTTTTAACCAACAATTTGTTTGTGAGAATCATTTATATTAATGTGTAGCTATACTTTTATTTCCATTGCTGGATGGTATCCCACTTATGAATGTATCACAAATTATTTATACTGTTGATAAATAATTGGTTGTTTTCAGCCTGGGACTATGACAAACATTCTTATATATTTTTTCTTGATGCATATGTACAAAACTTCCTCTAGGATTGGAATTGCTGGGTTTACGCACATTTTCAACTTTCCCAGAGAAGGTAAACTCTTATGCTGGGTTGCACCAAGTACTTGAATACGACATTGTCTGAGAGGTACCTTTGCTGCTCATTCTTCATCAACACATAGTATTGTCAAAGTTTTTAATTGTGCTGTAACTTATGAGTGATTTTAATTTCCATTTTCCTAATCCTTGGGAGAGTTGAGCAACCATTCTTTATGTTTGTTAGCCATTTGGGTTTCCTCTTTTGTGAAAAATTTGCTCAAATCTTTGCTTATTTTTTCATAAGTTGTCTGTCTTTTTCTTATCCTTTTGTATTGATTTTATTCTGGATATTAATGACCTTACATGTCTGTTCTAATTTTTTTATTGAAAATGTTTTTAATGACAAATTAAAATATTGTGTCTCTTAGACATCAGAGTTGTTTTGCCTTCTAAAGCTTTATTTATTTATAGAATAAAAGAGTTGTATGTGTGGAAAAATAACACTTTTGTCAGAAAGTCATATGTGCCCTTGTATATATTCAAGGGTATAATGTTTTTGTACATATATGTGAACCTTGTAGAATGATGATATCAACCTAACATATACATTTATCACCTCACATACTTACCTTTTTTTTGTAATGATAACATTTAAAATCTGCTCTTTCAGCAATTTTGAAAAATACAATACCCTAGGTACTAATTTAAATGTTATCTGTTTTAAAAATGTATTTTCCAACTCCTTGTTGCTAACACATAGAAATATATTGTGCAACAAATTTTAGTAAATGGATTTTGTATCCAATTGCTTTGTAAAATTCTCCTAATTGATTCTAATATTCCGTCTTCAGATTCTTTGGGATTTTATCTTATGAACAAAAGCATATTGGCTATACATAATGATTAATTTGTACCTTTCTAATATAATACCTTTTTAAAGCTTTAAGTATAGCTGAGATTACTAGTGCAGCATTGGGGAGAAGGGAAAGTGGATGTAGCACTTCCTTGTTTTGTCCTGATCTCTAAGGAAAAGCTTTCAACATTTTGCCCTTAGTATACCAAATTTTTATTTTTTTTTGAAATTCTTTATATCTTATTAATGAATTTCCTTTTCCCATTTCTTTTTGCCTAGAATTTTCATCGTGAACGAATGTTATCAAATGCTTCCTGCATCTAGTAAAATGATCATGTGTTTTTCTTCACTTACTTGTTCTATAGAAATCGCAGTACTAATTTATACAATGTGAAACCCGCTTTCCATCCCTGGAATAAACTTCACTTCATGTTTCACACTTAGTGCTGGATCCAATTCTTTATTTTTTGTTTAGGGTTTTTGTATCTCTATTCTTGAATTATACTGAGTTCTAACATCTTTCTCATTTATATGTCAAGCTTTGATACCAAGATTTTGCAAACTAATAAATAACTTAAGGAGTATTTCCTCTTCTTATGTTCTCTAGAAGACATTGTGTAGGATTAAAATATTTCTTTCTGAAACATTCGGTAGCATTCTTGACTCCCATTAGGAGTGGAGCAAAATTATTCCAAGTGTGTGGACTTTAGCAGATTTCAATTCATTTAAAATGGAGTTTACAAAGAGTTTTATTAAACATGTTTTGATGGTATGTAGCAGGCACTTTTCATAATCATTAGCGTGTCTTATTGCCACAACTGAAGTTTCTAAAATTAGTTTAAAATATGTTTGGGGTGATCGTGAGACCTAACTGCAGCATCAATAAGTAGGTAGGTGGAGCCTGCTGGGCAGCAGGGAACAGCTCCGCGTAGATTTAGAAGTAGAAGTCATTCTTGTAGAGCAACTAGCTGAAGTCTCAGAGTAACCACGTTTTTCTGGGTAAATAGTATATGCTGAGAAAAAAAGTGGTGGTTAACTATCTTCATAGGTAATTATTTCTGCAATTAGCTGAGGATCTAATGGAGAGTTTGGAAAAGGAATGATGAAAGGCATTTGAAGACAGCCATATAACATGATATTGCATTTAAAAAGAAGTAAGCCAGTAATAGCAATTTGTTGAAATTGTGGTAACGAATACATGAGGGTTCCTTTCATTATTTTCTCCACTGCTGTATATGTTTGAAATGTTCCTTAACGAAAAATTAAAAATAAAAAAAGATAAGATTATTCACATGTACTTATATGGTGCTTTCTATTACATAGAAAATCTTCCAAGGTCTTTACACATGTACATTGATTTAATGCTTGCAATGCTATAAGATAGGATTAGTGAGTTAAGATAGACAGACTAGTTAAGTAGCAGCACTGGACTTTGTAACTAGTAAGTAAGTCTGGCTCTAGAAGCTTATACACTGTTGGTGGGACTGTAAATTAGTACAACCTCTATGGAAAACAATACACAGGTTATTAAAAGAACTAAAAATAGAACTACCATTTCATCCAGCAATCTCCTTACTAAGTATCCACCTAAAGGAAGCAAAGTCATTTTATCAAAAGGACACCTGCACCTGGATGTTAATTGCAGCACAACTCACAATTACAAAGACATGGAATCAACCTAAGTGCCCATCAATGCATGAATGGATTAAAAAGGGTAGAGTCCTACATATATATACCATGGCATACTACTCAGCCATAAAAAAATTAAATTATGTCTTTTACAGCAACTTGGATGGAACTGGAGACCATGATCCTAAGTGAAGCAACTCCAGAATGAAAAAGCAAGTACCACATGTTCTCACTTGTAAATGGGTATATATGTGGCATAAAGTGGCATAAGGGACTTTGGAAATTAAGGAGGTGGGAGATTCAGGGGTAGTGAGGGCTAAACAGTTACCTATCAGGTACAACGTACACTAAAAGCCCTGACTTCAACATTATACAATTCAACCAGGTAACAAAAAACACTTGTACTCACTAAATCTATTCAAAATAAATTAATAAATAACAAAGCAGAGGACAAAAATATTGAAAAAAGAAAACAGAGGGTGGCGCCTGTGGCTCAGTGGGTAGGGCCCCAGCCCCATATACCGAGGGTGGCAGGTTTGAACCCAGCCCCGGCCAAACTGCAACAAAAAAATAGCTGGGCATTGTGGTGGGCACCTGTGGTCCCAGCACTCAGGAGGCTGAGGCAAGAGAATTGCCTAAGCCCAAAAGCTGGAGGTTGCTGTGAGCTGTGACGCCATGGTACTCTACTGAGGGTGACAGGGTGGGACTCTGTCTCAAAAAAAAGAAAGAAAGAAAAGAAAACAGAGACTTGGAATGAGGTAAATACTCAGTTTCTCCAAGGAGTTCCAGAAAAAAAAGCAGTACCATGTGAGAATTCCAAAAAAGATGGTTCTACCAGGGGACTGGCAGTTATTGATTTGGTATATCAGGGAAGTCAAAGGGAAAGGCTTTTTTGTTTGTTTGTTTTTGTTTTTGTTTTTGCAGTTTGGCCGGGGCCAGGTTCGAACCCACCACCCGCAGTAAATGGGGCCAGCGCCCTACTCCTTAAGCCACAGGTACCGTCCTCAAAAGGGAAAGTTTTAAAGACTTAGTAAAACAACATTATAAGAAAAATAGAAAAGATTATAAAGCCACTCTGAGTGCATATTCATAATGATACCTGATTTTAATTTCCCTGTGGTCAAATAAAATAATAGAATTTTTGTATCTTGAAGATTTTCTCTGAGTTTAAATAGCTCAAACTTCTCATCTTGGAAAGAGGGAGCCAGAAAGTTTATTTGATCTACCTACGTTTGTGCAGCAATTAATAGCAGCACTCCCACTCAAGTATATCAAACTCAATTTTAAAATATCCCATACCACAAAGTTTTTGCTACAATAATACTAATTATTTTCTCAAATTTTTTATGTGACAAAATTGTATTTTATCTGGATGCCAAGTTAACTCTAACCTAAATTCAGAGTTTTTATTTGCTTTCTTCCAAAAGCAATCTTCTATTTTTGAGAAGCTTGCTTTGTATAATTATTTAATTTAATTTATTAAATTAAACAAATGATAGAACCACAGACAAAAACAGGTTAACTTATTAGTACACATATTTCCTAGGCCTCAAAATTATTTTAATGTTCTTACTGATGAAGATTAATTAATATTTTAATTTTTTTAGTAATCATGCAGACCATTCTTCAGAACATGAATACCAGTAATGCAAAAAAGTGAGATGTCAGATCAGAAGTTGACATCTACTGAAATTCTTATTTTCTCATATTTTCATTTCTGTTGGAGCTGATTAACTTTATTAAAGACAAAGGCTGTTAAAATTAGCTTGTTTATAGCAAAAGACAAAAAAATGCAAAATCTATAATTACTAGTACTGTTCCCTGGATTTTTTATTTTCTCTTGATTTTGTAAAATAGTATGAAACATGAAATGTTTAGTTTACTATCTCTCAAACAAGAAGCAGTACAATTAATCAAAGTATGTGCCTAAACTATTGACACAGTTTTGCCATCTTAATGGTGGTTGTGATGCCAGTAGCAAAGCAGCCTGGGGAGCCAGTGGAAAAGAAGGTGTTTTTCACAGCTTGTTGAGAATTGAATGTTTTTCTTGCAAGAAGTGCTCCAGAGCATGAAAGAAGTAATGATAGTCAGTTGTTGCAAGGTTTGGCAAATACAGTGGATGACAGAGAGTTTCCAAGACAGGCTTCTGTAGTTTGAGCAGATAGCCAGAAGATTGGCCTATCTTTATTGACCAATGATGGCAGCTTAATCACAACTATCCTCAACATGTTGTTCACGTGGTTGCAGTAGACATCTGCCAACAATTGACTGAAGGTTTCATGAGGCAGTTGTGGGTAGTACCAGTAATGTTGTGACAGCAAAAGAAGGCAAGCTTCAAGATGATTTCTCTTCTGACACTCATTTAATTCATGCAGAACCCATCTATACAGCTTCTTTACCTTGATGATTTGTTTCATATGGTCTGATATTGTTGAAATAGTAACATCAAACCTTGTTGCTAATTCACATCTAAGTTGGGGGGGATTCACTTCCACTACAACTTTCGGTTCATCATTATCCACCTTGGTCTCATATTGCCCACATGACTCACTTTCAAGATTAAAAATCTCCTTATACCGCTCACAAAAATTAATTCATGATGGATAAAAGACTTAAACCTAAGGCATGAAACTGTAAGTATTCTAGGAAAAAAAGTCAAAGAAACCCTTATAAATATTAGCCTAGGGAAAGACTTTGTGACAACCCCCAAAGCAATCATAGCAACAACAAACATTTAAAATGGGACCTGATCAAATTAAAACATTTCTGCACAGCTAATAACACAATCAGTAGAGTAAATAGACAACCTACAGAACAGGAAAAAATATTTGTACGCTGTATGTCTGATAAAGGGCTGATAACCAAGATCTACAAAGAACCGAAGCAAATCGCCAAGAAAAAATCAAATAACACCATTGAAGAGTGAACATAAGACATTAATATAAATTTTTCAAAAAAAGATAGTCTAATGGCCAACAAACACATGAAAAAACATTCAACATCTCTAATCATCATGGAAATGCAAATAAAAACCACCATGAGATATCACCTAACTCCAATGAGAACCGATCGTATCAAAAAGTCCCAAACAACAAGTGCTGTGGTGTGGATGCAGAGGGAAAGGAACGTTTATACACTGTCTGTGGGACCGAAAACTAGTACAAACTCTAAGGAAAGTAGTATGGAGATACTTTAGAGGACTAAAAGTAGAACTACCATTGGATCTAACAATCTAACTACTAGGTATTTCCCTAAAAGGAAATAAAGATAATTTTATAAGAAACACACTTGCACTCAAATCTTTATAGTATGCAATTCAGAATTGCAAAGATGTGAAAACTACCTGAGTGTCCATCAATACATGAATGGATTAATTAATACATGTAGAATAAGTTTACCTTGGAATACTATTCAACTATTAAAAAATGGTAATGTAATATCTTTTGTAACAACCTAGATAGAACTACAGACTATCCTTTTAAGTTAAGTATCACAAGAATGGAAAAACAAGCTCCCCGTGTACTCAATACTAAATTGGAACAGTTGATCAACACTTCACGTGCAAATATAGAAGTAAAACTGAATGGAAACCAAGTATGTGGGGGGGGAGAGCACTGAGTAAATTCACAGCAAAGTGGTACAATGCATACTTTCAGAGAAAGGCACATTTACAACTTTTGACTTAAAAATGTACAAAAGCAAATTATGTAACCAAAACATGCATACCCCTGTAATATTCTGAAATTTTAAAAAATCACCAGAATGAAACTTCCCAAACCATCAGCGTACTGTGCCTTCATTAGCCACATCCTTCTCTACCAATTCATTGATATTTCTTTTTTTTTTAAATTAAATCATAGCTGTGTACATTGATATAATCATGGGGCATCATTCACTAGCTTCACAGACCTTTTACCAAGTTTCACATATACCCTTGTAAGATGCACCGCTGGTGTAATCCCACCAGCCCCCTTCCCTCTACCTATCTCCCTCCTCCCTCCCCTCCCTTTCCCTTTTCCCCCTATTCTTAGGTTGTAACTGGGTTATAGCTTTCATGTGAAAATCCTAAATTAGTTTCATAGTAGGGCTGAGTACACAGGGTACTTTTTCTTCCATTCTTGAGATACTTTACTAAGAAGAATATGTTCCAGCTCCATCCATGTAAACATGAAAGAGGTAAAGTCTCCATCTTTCTTTAAGGCTGCATAATATTCCATGGTGTACATATACCACAATTTATTAATCCATTCATGGATTGATGGGCGCCAAAAATCACATCATAACAAAGATATTTGTACCAGAATGTTTATTGCAGCCCAATTCATAATTGCTAAGTCATGGAAGAAGCCCAATTCTTGATATTTCAAGCTGTCTGTGCTGCGTTGGTTCCACAATGAATTCGTATTCAAAAATGACATGAGTTTTGGGCTTATCCATAGTTGCACAAAAATTGGTCCAAAAAAAAATTGAAAGATAATCACAAGCCAAAATGTGCATTTGATGAATTAAGGATGTATCCCTACAATAAAAATGACAGTGTCAAGTGAAATGTCAGAGATATCAACCGTCAAACTTAGTATTTAAGGAAACCAGACAATTCCTTACTTAGTAATCAAACAGATTTTGATATTTTTGGCAAAAATAGCTTAGTAATTATAAAATAGAATGAAGCTTATGTATTTTAATTTTATTCTTTTTAAAAGTTTTCTCCTCTTACCCTCATCTGCCTTGATGTGAGAATTCCTTTATTTGGTTTATTTTATCAGTACATAATATTTGTACATATTTATGGGGTACATGTGATATTTTGTTACATACAGAGAAAGTGCAATGATTAAGGGTATTTAAGATATCCATCACTTGGGCATTTATTATTCATATGTGTTGGAAACATTTCAAGTACATAACACATTTTGAAGTACACAACACATTGTTAACTAGACTCACCCTACCCTGTTATTAAACATTAGAACTTATTCCATCTAACTGTATATCCATACCCATTAGCCAACCTCTCTTCATCCTCCTCTCCCACATCCCCCACATCTCTCACATCCTTCCCCCTCTTTGGTAATTATCATTCTACTCCCTTCCTCTATAAAATAACTTATTTTTAGCTCCATACATGGAGCTAAAAAATGCAATATTTGTTATTCTGTATCTGGCTTATTTCACTTAACATAATAACGTTCTTCAGTTTATCCATATTGCTACCAATGTAACATCAGAATGTCTCTCTGGTGAGTATATTTTCATGACAGATGCAATTTCTGTTTCCAAAGATTAGCAGTCCATATGATACAATACCCTCGTTCTGATATCTATTTTTTAGAGCCTTGCAAACAGAAACTTGTTTTATTTTCATTGTCTCTCCCAAGACCCTAATGCAAAGAACAGATACCCTATACTTGACAATGTCTTTCATGAATGAACTCCAGCCAGCATCAATATCCTTTACGTGCTTCCCCGCTATATGCATGAATGCTATAAAAAATGCTACAAAAATAGGTCTTTTTATCTATACTTGTATGTGCAGATGGCTCTCATAGGTTATATTGGAAAGTTTTATTCTTTGGCTGATAACAGAAATATTATTTGTGCATCATTTGATTAATATTCATGCTATTGACAGCACTGCATTTATGCATCAAGAGCCTAAGCAGTTTTCAATGATTATTATCTGAAAATTGTTACCTCCTCTTAATAAAATGATTTCAATTATAGAGTTATATTATACAGCCTATGATTTAGTATAGACTCATCCTGGCATTTGTTCTCCACTTTTGGTATTTATGGATAAATGAAATTCTAAATCTTAAAACATACAGTACGCTATTGCAATGTTAACACAAGTGCAAATTCTTTAACACATCTCTTTCCTGACCCCAGTTTGAATCAAGGTGGGCTTATGACTGCCTCAGCCAACCTGAAATGGCAAAAATGGTGATGCTAACAACATGTTTTTTGACTTCTGCAGTTAGACCATAAAAGCCACCAAAGTTTCCACCTTGCTCTCTGGAATGCTTATCCCAGAACCCCGAGCTCTTTGTAAGCACTGAACTCACAAGGCTGAAAATGTTACATGAAGGTCTTTGACTTGACTGCCCCAGCTGAGCCCAGCCTTCCATCTGTGCTGCTAAGGCTCCAACTTGAATATAAACTTGTGACAACTCTTGATGCCATGTGGAACAGAAGAGTCACCCAAGCAAAATTGTCCAAATTACTTATCCATGAAATAGTGAGATATAATAAAAATGTTAATTATTTAAAAGCCACTGTGTTTGAAGTGGTTTGTTACAAAGCAATGAACTGGCAACAGGTTACCAGAGCAGATTTGATACCTGGAAATGGGTCACTGCTATAACACAAACCTAAAAAAAAAGAAAAAAAGTATCATTGATCATGTAACTATCAGCTGCAGAAATTAGAAGGACTTTGAGAAGACTGACAGTGAGAGCTTAATGACACAAAAAACATGATTAAAGGCTGGAAAAGGGGTGACTCATGTTACATAACAGAAAGCTCAGCAAAACTATAACCTGCAGTAAAGTGAAAAATAGAAAATACACCTGATGAGCTGGTGGATCTACTTAAGGAACTTTCCAGGCAGAAGGTTGAGCATACCATCTGGTTTAAGTTGTGTATGACAAGGAATGGAAAGGAGGAGAGCACCTTAGAAGGAAAAACAAACTATTTCATTTTAATCAGAAGAAATATATAGAAACTGGGATGTGTTTGGTTCTAAAATTAAACTGTTTCTTCTCCACAACCTCCCCAGAAAACAAATTCTCAAAATAAAGAGTGGCCTCAGATCAAAAAGGCCACTCACACCATAAGAGTGTGCCAAACATTGCTCTAACACTGATCACTATCAAATTTTATTTTGTAACTTGAACTTATTTGATAATCACTGAAGTAATATCAGGAAAAAGTTTAAATAATAAATTTTCTAGCAATAGTGTTCCTTCTTGAAACATTCTCAAAGCATCCCAGGGTAAAGAATTTTGATTCTGTGTTTTTTTAATGACCAAAGAAAGAAAATTTTGACATAAAATCATTGTTTGCGTTCACTGTCTCTTTGAGAGAAAATGGATTACACCAAGCAAATGTTCAAATAAAAAGAAATATGGGTATTTAAATTGCATGTAATCAAGAATAGTTAAAATGTGCTCCCTAGGTTAGGTGACTCAACAGGGCTGATGAGTTGATGGTAGTTAAATTCTGCTCGGTTCTTTACTGAAGACAGCCTTTTTTAAGCTAAGTTAACCAAGTCAAGTGCTTTCAGGAGTTAGAAAAGCAATAGAAATGTGTGGAATTCACACCGAAGAATGCGTGTCCCACTTTAAAAAATTCTGATTTAAAAATTTTAACTTTGCAAACAATCGAAAGATGAGGGCTCCTGATATGTTATCTCTGGTTAAAGAATTCACCCTAATCAAGATACCTCAGACACACAGGCCAGCTTATGAGGGAAAACGTGCCTATTAACCTGAAATAAATTTTAAAAAAATAAAGCATTATTTACTTACATGAAAAGAATCAGTATTTTATTGTTTAAGTCATTAAGCAAAAGAATTGCTGGGTAACCAAATACAAGCAATAGACTCAACATTTAGAATGAAACTTAACATTTGCTAAGAGCTGTACTGAGGAAGAAAAGAGTGAGACCCCCACCAGTCAGGAGTGTGCCTTTAGGCCTTAAGAGGACGTGATGGGCCTGTAATTTATGTCTGCGATGGAAGGAAATAGAAAGTAGATATTCTTTGGATAACTCTGTGTGCACAGCTGGTACACTTCACCCTGCCTTCTGCCTTCATACAGCTGTTGCTTTATGTGGATAAAAGATTATTACTTCAGAATGGGCCTGTTACCAATAGGAAGCACATTTCTGCCAGTTTTCTCCAAGCTCTGTTCCCATTGGGTTCATCTCACTTGCACCCCATGGCTTTGCTTTGCAGGGCTTCTTTGTTTGGCCAAGCTCCTGGGAAGATCTTTGCTGCTCCAGTCATCTTCACATGGTTATCTGAGTCCTTGTATTTTCAGTCACACCATTGTCTCCTTAGATTTTTTTTTTTTTTTACAGTTTTTTGGCCAGGGCTGGGTTTGAACCCACCACCTCAAGATGTCTCCTTGGATCTTGAAAATGAAGTTAGCGGGGCTTTCTTTTTTCCATTCATTTTGTTGCCTTTCCCTAGTAAACAAGAGCAAAGAAGGGATATTGTTATCTCATTCTGTTTCTTCAGTTGACTTTTGTTTACATTGGGTGAGTCACCCATAAGATGACAAGAAAGAGACTCATTTCAGTGGAGAGACTGCCCCTCTGGAGGCCGCAGATAAGAACCATTGGTGCTATAACTTTCCTATCCTCTCCATGATAATAGTTAAGTCATAAACACGTCTGAGATGTCCAGGGAAAGTATGTGATAAGCAATGGGCTAAGGGCAGTTTACAAACAAAGGATCTAATGATGATCTAATGACAATAAATTGATGAAAAAATAATAAATGGCAAATCAGTTGAAAATAAACACTGAGACTGAGCGGTACAATCTGGTAATTATTAGAAGTTTTCATAGTGTAGTGAGTCAAGAAATCAATTGCAAATGATTCAGAAATCTTGATGCCAGTCTAACCCGCAGCATTCTTGCTGTCCACTCATGGTACTCATTCAAATACAAAAACATGTCAAATCATGTACAGTCCAAATAGAGACTCCTCAGGCCTTTTACAATTGTCAGCATTGAGGGTCCGGAAGGAGGACTTGACAAACTGGGAACACGAAATGTTTCCTGCCCTATTGATTCATCTGACATGTTTACAGGCCCTTTCCAGGTCCTCAGAATAAATTCCCATTCCAAATCTATGATGACAGCAGAATTATTCTCCTCAACCCCAAAAACACAAGGGCTCAAAAAAAGAGCTTTTCCCCTTAAAGCTATAACACTTTGATATTCTCCAGCAACTGATGTGGCCGGAAATACTTGTCAAATAGTTGGATGAGAGCATCTCTTTGTGAAACTTGAGATATGAGAATCAGGATTATTTTAGATAATCTATGGGCAACTTATTAATATGTTCTCTAAAACCTGAATTTTTGGATGCATGGACTCTTATTATTTATTTATTTTTTTTTAAATAAAGTGTCGATATTGCAAAAGCAAAGAAAAAACATGTAAAAAAGGGAAATTATATTTTTCTAAAACTCCATTTGAGTCGTTTATTTAACAAGATGCAGGCTGTAGAAAGTTGAAGAGTATTTACTCTGGACATGCAATTATCTTCCCCTGTCACATCTGTACCCCTGGGGAGACACTGTCAGCCTTGCTGTCAGGGGTCACATCTGTACCCCTGGGGAGACACTTGTCAGCCTTGCTGACTAAAAGAATTCTCCCTTAGCCTAGAAAGCTGGAATTTTGAAGAATATTTTTGAATGCTGCTAACTTGTTTACATGACTTGAGATGTAAATAGCTTACCTCTCAGAGACATGGTATTACCCTGTCACATAAACCTAGGTAATGGGATTCATTTTCTATTTCATTTTTAGTTTTTAGTTTTGTTTCTATTTGGTCATGAATAAAAGAAATCAGTTCCTTTATTTCCTTTTTATTATAAAAATGACATAGAGCTTTGAAATTAGAGAGAAAAGCATAATGAACTAAGACTTAGCTTCAACAATGTTCAATGTCCTGGCACTTTTGTTTCATATACGACTCGACTCCACATGCCATTGTGTGGCTGCACCGCAATCTAGGAAACCAATCTACTGCTATGGACAGTTGTCCTGTTTCCCCTTTTGCTAAAAGGAAATAAATAAATAGTGCTGCAGTGAGTCATTTATTTTTTCAGTTGTTTTCCGTGGGATGGATGTCTAGTACTTGGGTTTTCTTTGTCAAAGGGTAAAAGCACCTGTAATGGTGATAGATGTGGTAGATTATTAGCAAATCTGAGCTCAATTATGCTTCTCTCTATATTTGCATGCCCTTGACTTGTAACTTTGCAAGCCCTCCTATGAATGACTGAAGTCTGTTTTTCCACTTCGTGAGTTAGTGGTCATCCTGTGGCTTGTTTTGGTCAACAGGATTTGGTGAAAGTGATTATGGGCAATTCTGATCCTAGATCTCAACGGGCCTTGCACTTCCTGCTCACACCCCAGGATCATTGCCTCTGCCAAGTGAATGAATTCAGGTTGGCCTGAAAGGACTAAAGACCACCTAGGCTAGGGTCAAGTCAGCTTGCTTTGCTCAGCTAATGGCTCCAATAATGTGAAACAGCCTAGTTGAGGTCAGCAAAGCCAGCCAGCCTCTGCTGATGACAGCTGACATTAGGTGAACCACTCAGGGGAACGCAGCCTAGATGGATAACCCACAGGATTGTAAACGGAATAAATGGTGATTGCTTCAAGCTACTAAGTTTTGAAATAACAACATTGTTACCCAGCAATAATTAGCTTATCTGTATAGTATACATCATTGCTGGTGACATACTTTATCATTTTGTAGTCCCAATAGGAGCATAGGAGAGTAACTGCTTCCTCTCGGCATCAGTGTGCTCTTAAACATGGATTTTTTTCCATCAAAACAGTAAAGAACAATATATCTGTGTTGTTTATTTCTGCGACTCTCTTATTATGAATGAGCTTGAGATGAGCAAGCATCCTCCCATTTGGACTTTATCAAAAACATTGCTCTCCTATCCACCATTAGCATGTTTTTTAGAGCACTTCAGCACATCCAAGAAAGGAATGGCAACTGTTTTAATTTCTGATTTAAGGTAAGTGTCCCCAAATTTTAAGCTACTCATTAAATTCCTTATATCCCACCCCCAAATGAATTGTTTTTTAAGGAAATAATGGATGCTATTAGTTTTATGAAAAACCCTCCGCTCTAGATAATTTGAGAACAGGATAGCCTATTTATTGAAAAACAGGAATGAGATGACTTGAAATGATTGATTCTCCACAAGCAGTGCTCTGAAAAGCAGCTTTGCATTACCAAATCGGAAATCTTCAGCTCAAATTCAATGTAGCATACATTTAATACTGATGTTCATCCCAAGGTAATGTTAGAAACGCATCTAAGGTAACTTCTAATGTTCAGAGTAAATGAATTTAAAAAAAAAAATCAGTTTAAAAGATTTTCTTCTTCTTCCTTGTAAGTTATCAAGTTACCCGGGAAAGACACAAGCACAGAAATACTGTATGAAAGGAAGTGTAGTTACCCTACCCCTCTCCTTGCTTGAAAAGCTAACAGCCACAGAGGGGCTGGACCATGATCAAACCTATAAATTAGGCATTTGGGTCGTCTGCTTCAGGAGCGTCTAGCACCCCTGCATTCCTATTTCTCTGTGCCCATCCCCAGCCATCTGTTTATCTGTCTGGCACCTAAGGAGAAGTCAGACAGGCACCGCTCTGCTCATCCAAACATCCCTAGCCAGTACTTGCATCTAAAACATAATAGATGCCCAATAAATATTTTTCGAACTCAAACAAATGGAAAGGTAATTGCTAGCATAATGAAAACTATCCACCATAATGATAGTTATTAATATAGAAATATAGTCCCTGAACTTTCACATTTTGCTATAAAACAAGATTTCCAATTGAAACATACTCGTGTGTTTTGAAGACATTCTTATTCATGTGTTCTTTACACAGTACTGCTAAAGAGAGTAGTAGGCTTAATAAGGGAACCCTGATTAATTCTTTTATAATTGCTATTTTACACTGAAAATGCCTAACACAGACCTCATGTAGGAGGGGCCAAAGAAGCACATAGGGAGAGAAATGGATTATTCAGCAGGTTATTGGTTTTATGAACAAAAGAGTGTGGAGCATTTTCTAAATCACTTTCTCAGTCCATTTATAGGAGAAGAGAAAAGGACATAGTAAAGTTTCTCATTCTATGAATTTGTGTATGTCTGTCCCACATCCTTGTCATTGATTGTTCTTAGATGCTTTGCTATTATAAAAAATATACTCGTGGGTACAGATAACTTAGTCCCAATAGAAATAGCACATTGTAGTCTCATATACACTTTACTCCAAATGATGTAGGCTTTGCACAGTGTAGGGCTAGGGAATCAGAAGGACCTGATTTGAATTCTTTGCATCTCCACTCAGCCATATGATCTTTGGCTTACTACCTAACTTTTCAATCTCTTAGTTTCTCCATCTGGAAAAAATGGGAATTGTGAGATGCTATTTATGAAACTGTCTAGTACAGTGCCTGATCAAAACTAGGTGTTCAATAACTTATATAAGTTGTCCTGTTCTCCAAGAAAATCCTTGCCCTGCTAACCTGGGGATTCATTATGAAGCACATTTACTATGGTAAAGGCATTGGAAAATTCAGCTCAGCAGGCAATAGTAGAAACAATACAGGCTTAGATTAACTCTATTTTGAACTTGGAAAGTTGCTTAATCTCTTTAAGCCTGTATTTTCTCATCAGTAAAATGGGGATACTGAGTGAAATAAAAACACCGCATATGATGTCTAGCACACAGTAAGTGCCCAATAAGTGTCCGGTTAATTTTTTTTTCTTATTTAAAAGTATCGTACCTGAAATTTATAGCTGACTATCATGGTTTGATAGGACATTTGAACACTAAAACCTAACCTAATTTAGTTAGTTTTCCCTGAGCTGTCATCACTCACTGACAAAATAAGAAAAAAATAGCTTAGAGCAGAAATTCTTGGTCTTCTGAACTCTTGATAATGCTTCATAATATATAGATAGGATCTCATGCAATGCATTTCTAATTTATATTCATCAGTATATTATTTCACAGTCCAGGAAATGCTCGCATAGTACAATAGCCTCAAGGTTTAGCAGTCACGTATAAAATTTCATCTATGCTAGTTCAGTTATTCTATGCCGGAAACATGATGGATAAATCAGGAGAAGAAAAGGAAAGAAATAAGTCTGGGGGCTCCCCGGGGAGAGGACATGGAGCATTTGAATTGAAACCTGGTCTGATCTGAGAGATGAGATTCTGGCTTGTTTTGTCTTCTAGCTACAGAAACTATTGTTGGTGAGGAGGATGCAATCAGAAATGACTGCCTTAGAAGCGAGATGGAAATATTCCTTTTAGGTATCAGGGAGTAAGCACTAAAGAAATGACTATGTGCTTCGCAGAAAGAAATGACCTCTTTCCGGATAAAAGAAAGGAGCTGGTGATTACTCAGAGTTCATCCTAAAAAAAAAAAAAAAAAAAAAAAAAAAAAAATCATTTTATTTTATCAGGAACCCTCCAATTCTGTTCCAATGACCTCTCTTAGGGATCAACAAGGTCAAAGAGAAGTGTAAAATTGGGCTGTAGTGGATAGATACAAGTAGAGGAGGCCTTGTTTCCCCTTCAGTGCAAAAAAATACACCTTTTGTGTGAGATATGTGTTCATCGGAGGATCCAAGACTACAATGATCAATTGTGGAAAAATGGTTTGGCCATCATAGAACCAGATAATAATGACAATAACGCAGTATGGCTCAGTCCAAGACTAAAGACTTCAGGATCAGGAAAGCCAGTGGTGTACCATATTGTGCCAAATATAAGCCACAATTTTGCCCAAATTTTTGAAGGGAAAATACGGATAAGAATTATATGTAAGTAGTACTAACTCTGTATCTATATAAATGTTTTTTAATTCTTTTATTCATGCTTATGCTTTAAAATGTAACTCTAGAAAGCAATAATGATATCTGTATGCAAAATAATACCCTAGAATATGGTAATCGGTTTTGTTGAACTTACAACAAACTTGCAACAAAAGCATTTTCAGCCAACAAAGAGCAATGTATTTCTCTTTGTAGGCTTGAGGTACAGCTAGCAATCTCGGCATTGCAGAGAGTAACCTGCCTTAATCAAAGTCTGTTGATGGTAAAGGTAAATCACATCTAAAAACTACCTTGGCAGCAACATCTAGTCTGGTGTTGACCAAACAATTGAATGACATAGCCTAACGAAGTCGACATATAAATTAATCATGACACAGCATGGGTGGCTGGAGGAAGTTGATCTCGTTTACCAGCTCCAGGAGCCTGACTATTCTAATCTAATCACAGTTATCCCTTCTCTTTTCTCGATGGTTGCCTTAGAAGTCAGGTGTAAGCCAAAAAAAGAACATGTCATTCCCTTGCTGGCTTTTATTTGTTCAAGAATAGCTGTATAAATGAGCACCTGACCCCCTTAGGCTGTGCTATGGTTTAAATGTTTGTTATCTCCCAAACTCATGTTGAAAGGTAATGGCCATTTTAACTATGTTGGGAGGTGGGACCTTTAAAAGGTGTTTAGGTCATGAGGACTCCACTCTCGTAAACAGATTAATACTATCATCGTGAAAGTCATTGTCACAGGAATAGGCTTGTCTCATCTTGCTTGTGTATGAACTTGTCCTCTCTTTCTTTCTGCCCTTCCCCCATGTGATACCCACCATCACGTCAGCATGCAGCAAGATGTCACCTCAGTCTTGGACTTCCCCATCCAAGAATGGTGAGCTACTAATTCCTATTCATTATAAATCATCCCATGTTTGCAGTTCCAGTATATAGCCACACAAAACAAAGACAGGCTGAAAGGAATGTCTTTCAGTTTATATTTAATAGAGAAATTGTCTCTCTCTCATGCTTGGTTTGAACACAGAGACCATTTTGCCTCAGCTGCTGCTGGCAGTTATCTTGGAATTCCTAGGGAAGTCAGCCTCATCACAAAGATAACCCTGCAGAAAGGAAACACGATGAAGCAGGAGATCTGTGATGTGTTGTTCATTTGTTACGTGGCCAGGCATACATAGGGCATGTACTACATTCAAGAAATGACAAGAGCTCGTATTACTAAGCTCCTTCCTCTATATACCAATGTATCTCAATGTTACTACAAAATAGTTAGAAAATATTACTGGCTCTTTCAAAATAGTCCTGCCAGGAGGTCATCGGTTTCAGTGAGTTTGTCATTATTTTCTTTTGCAAATGCCATATGGCCTTTGACACATTCATTTTGACTACTGTTCATGACAACAAATTTTCTATGGAGCCTGGAATCATTTTATAGAAACAACCCAAATTTATATGGCACCAACCAAATCTTTTTAATAAAATGATAATTAAGTTGGGTAACACAATTTTCACTCAAAAAAATGAGAATATAAGGAAACTATGTGTGAATATTTTTTCTTGTCATCTGAGTTGAAACATGAAGATGCTATGCCTCAATCCTTAAGAAAAAACTTTATTTGAAATAATTAATATTGCTTTATTAATAAAGCAATAATTAATTTTCCCCTAAACTCTATCAGAATGCCAGTCTGCCATAAGAGATCATTTCTTTGATTTTTGAACTCTTGCTGAGCTTTAAGAATTTTCTGTGAAAACATATCTGAATAGTAAAAAGGAGTGATCTACTGAATTGTAATACTTTATCCAAGATAACATGGGTGGGGGGGAGTACAGGAGATAGTATGAAAGAGAAAGCTGTTTGGAAGAAGAGGACAGAGTCCATTTTAAAAAATAAAATAGACCTAATATAAAATTTCACACCAGGTGCTTCTGTACTTTAGAAAAAGAATAGATTTTTGAGTGCTTTAGCTTAGCAATGGGGGGAGATTTCTTTCAAGTAACTGTAAAGAATAAAATTAATTGAAATTCATTTTTACTTAAGTTCACTTTTTCCACTTTCTTACCTTCAGAAATAAAGGTTCCCACCATAAACCTTCTTAATATTGGTGATGATAATTGTACCCTTTAAATACTGTACACCATAGGTAGCTCTAGACTTCATTCTCAATGAACACTGCGTATTTTCTGAGTCCCAGGGATAACAAAGAGTGATTTCCTTTTTAACTGTTGTAGAGCTATAAGCATTTTTCCCAGATCTTCTAAAACATTTTTCTAAAAACTTGTGTCAAGTTTCTTTCTGAAAGTATAAAAGATTCCTCAAAGATTGTAATATAATGAGATAAAAAAATCATGTGTAAATTGGGCTTGAGTCCATTTGATGTAAGATAAAAACACAAATAGATTTAAGGCATTTTGGCATTGAGTTTGGCTTCATCGTGCAACTTTCCTTTTCTTATAAAGAAAAATTTTTTTTTTCCTAGAATGATGCTCCAGCAGTAATTTAGCATGGGTCCTGTGTTTGTGAACTGAAGGACCCTATGCTTTGTAGGACCAGCCAGGAGTGTGTGGAAAGAGGTGAGTGAGTGATGCTTTCAAATAAACTCTGTGCAGTGACTCAAAATTTCAAAATGTAACCTTGATCAAAAACAAAGAATGCTTCTGAGTATTTTAGTTACATTTCTAAAGTCAAAAAAATTCAAGTTTTTTGCATTTTCTAAGCCAACACAAGTTTGTTCAACACTGTCATTTTCTTTAATTTCTTGCTCTCCAAACTGGTTCTTGAATTTGAGCCTTTAGCCTTGATATAATACCAAGACAGATTATTTCTGAATAGAGGCAGACCACAAGTAAGTGGCTTATGAAAGGCCCAGGCAATTAGTACAGAGGTGATTTATTTTCTAGGATTTGGCATCTAGCAACACCCTCCTTCTGAAAGTTATTGCTGAAAGTCAAGCCTCATATCAAAATGAAATTACCTTTACAAACACATTCCTGTCTGTAAAATTAGCATTTCTCAGTTGGCAAATTCATTAAGTGTCCTTTTCAGGTGAGAACGTGATTCAAAGGATACAAAATGATTTTTGCACTTCTTTAGATAATTTCTTTCCTTTGAGTGTAGGGAAGAAATATGTTATTAGGTTATATTCCATGCAAAGCTATATGATTATAGTATGTTCCATGGAGATTTATGTGACTATGTTATATTCTTTTGAGTGTGTGCAGGAAACAGGTGATTATGTTATATTCTATCATACAGTTGACCTTAAGATAGGTAGATTATCCAGCCGGGCCTACCTTAATAACATGAACCTAAAAATAGAGAATTTTCTCTGGCTGGCTGCAAAAGAGAAAGAAAGATTTGAAACATGAGAAAAATTCAACACATCTTAGCTGGCTTTAAATATGAAAGGGGGCCACACGGATAGGTCTCTAAGAACTTAAAGCAATCCCTGACTGATAATCAGTTAAAAAAAATGGTGGGGAGAATTTAGTCCCAAAGTATCAAGAAACAGAACTCTGGCAATTATCTTAATGAGCTCAAAAGTTAATTCTTTTCCATATCTTCCAAATGAGATTGCATTTTGACTAACATCTTGATTTTAGCTTTGTAAAACCCTAGGCAGGAAATGTAACCCAGCTTATCTGTCATTGACCTACAGAACTGTGATAATAAATGTTATTGTAAGATTTTTGTAAAGTGTTAATAAAACACTTTAAGTCACTAAATTTGTGGCAATCTGTCAT
Source organism: Nycticebus coucang (assembly GCF_027406575.1). Lineage (NCBI taxonomy): Eukaryota > Metazoa > Chordata > Mammalia > Primates > Lorisidae > Nycticebus > Nycticebus coucang. The sequence continues at coordinate 106,253,354 of NC_069786.1, read as the reverse complement.
GTTGTAATAGGACATTAGAAAACCCACTCACTCTATCAGAGACATTAGAACCTTTATGTATATATGTCATAACACAAATAATAGAGAACTTTAAAATCAAAGAGAAAAATTAACTAATTAGATGAGAATCCACACCCTACAAATTTGGAAGATTTGCACCTTACCAGGTATTTCATTTTAATATTTAATGAAAATGGTAATACAGATTAGAATACCTACCTCTAAAAAAGGACTTGAGATATAATGCTAATCACTCTCTAACATCCTGTATACCAATGTACAATAATATATTTTAGAGCCTTTGAATTCTTTTTTTTTTTTTGCAGTTTTTGGCCAAGGCTGGGTTTGAACCTGCCACCTCCAGCATATGAGGCCGGCATCCTACTCCTTTGAGCCACAGGCACTATCCACCTTTGAATTCTTGTCTTTGGCTTTGATGTCTTCCTACTCAGTAAGAGTCTCCATTCACATAAAGAAATTTCCAGAGACTTTTGTTAGTCATCATGATTTAAATTAACTTGAAAGGGGCTCAGTACCCAGTGAGTAGGGCACCAGCCACATATAATGAGGCTGGCGGATTTGAACCCAGCCCAGGCCAGTTAAAACAACGACAACTGCAACAAAACAATAGCTGGGTGTTGTGGTGGACACCTGTAGTCCCAGCTACTTGAGAGGCTGAAGCAAGAGAATTGCTTAAGCTCAAGAGTTTGAGGTTGCTGTGAGCTGTGATGCCCAGCACTCTACCAAGGGCGACATAGTGAGACTCTGTCTCAAAAAAATTAATTAATTAATTAATTTGTAAGGGGCGATCTAACCTCTCAATGCTTTTCATTACAATACAACCTCTATAACTGACCACCTCCCTAAATTGACCTAACTTTCATAGACTGGACAGGCACATGTACACATCAGTATAGTAGGCTTAGTTCCCTAAGTGTATCACCGCTGTATGTTGACCAGTTTGATATGTCCCTTGGGTGGTCAACTTTCAGAAGTTATACTATATCTCTTTTACAAAGTCAGTAGAGAAAATTAGTTTAGACATCTAGAGGAATCCCAGTGATAGGATAGAAGCCAGGGCTTCTAAAAGCTAATTTCTGGAAAAAAACTGAATGGTGAAATTCGGAATTCCTGACACTGCTTTCATTTATTTCTTTTCTATGCTGAAGTCCCTACATTATCTACAAAACTTCAGCAAAAGATTGTTACACAGTAGTCTCATGTTAGTGATAGTTTAAGGAACAAAGGTAACAAGGCCATTGAAGAGCAAAGCAAAATGGGGATAGCAGGTTTGAGAGGTAGCTTGACAGTCAAGACTCAAGACCTGAGTTAAGAAGAGAGATTCAAGGCAAGAAGTAATGGAAACCCACCAAGAAAAAGTAAGTGCCGTCCTTAGAATCCTGAAAAATATACACAAGGGGTTTGTGCTTTCCATTTTTACAGGATATGAAGTGTGAGTTATTTCATTTAGACATTAAAAGAAAGGAGACTCCAGAATGCTAGAAGACATGGGAAACTATTAGACTGTGTAAGCTGGTCTATTTATGCCTGATAAAAGGGAATAGAGTCCAATAGGTCAGAAATGCCTGAGGTTAAGCAGACCATTTCTAATCCTTCATTACCTATTGTCAAATTACATAGAAAATCAATGGAAAATAATTAATATACAAGTAATATTTATCTTATTGATGACTTTGGCATGAAATGGTATCAGAAATGTTGGAAAGTGTTTTAAATTTTGTCCTGCAGGTTCTCCTGGAGTCATATTATAGATTCCCTCCCTTTTAGACATTATCCATATTACTTTAAATATTAAAAAAAAATTAAAAGCTCTAATTGCTTTAGACAAAGCTCAAACTGGGAATCGTGGAACTTATAAGATTTCAGGTCTTCAGCACCTGGAAAATATGAACTTTTTTTTATACAGGACAAGAGGAAGAAAGAAGAACATTTTTAGTTTTCATTAAAAATCTAGGAAATATAGCCAGAGGGATGTGCTGTTAAGGATACAAAATATTTCACCCTGACCCCAGATCTTTAGATGATTCACTATAAATGTCAGAAATCATTCAACCCCAAGTGAAAAGAATAATTCTTCACCTCAGTTTCTAATTTAAAAATGTCTTGCTTGCTCTTTCCTGAACGAATGATTTCTTGGAAGGAGATAAAGCAGTTGGGTGATAGCCAGTTTTCCTCTAGCTTCCCCTTCTTGATATTAAAATCGTATTTGAGTATTGAGTGCACTCTTGGGCTCAAGAAATACTGGTTAGAAAATAAAAGGACAAAACACCAGAGTGTTCTCAAAACAGATAATAGGAGTGCAGGTAGAAAAGATCTTTCTGGGGCAATCTTTGTCCCACTTTTAGTCATATTTCAATCAGTCTTTGTACTTTTTAATAGCTCAATTCCAAATAAGTTTCTTAATATCACCTCTTTTCTGCAGAGGAAATGAAACTTTCTCTGGTTAAACAAAGAAAAGGAAAGGAGAATTCCCTGTTTAGTCTTCATCTAAAAATTTCCACGCACTGATTTCTTGTCTTAGACATCTCATTGTCTCTCACTTATTTTTGTGTTATTATTGCCCCTTAAAGGCACAGAGATCTATTTAGATCTCTTTCCTTTCTGCCAGTATCCTTTAAATAGGAGGGACTTTTTCAAATGACAGCCTTTGTTCTATTGTATCATGACTTCTTCCTGTTCTTTCTGCTAAATGTCTTCCTATATTTTCTGAAAGATTGTTTTATTTACCTGTCTATTGTATGCCTATCTCAGCCAACTGGACAGTTAGTAATATCAAGTACTTCTGATGATTAGAAGAAAGAGGAATTGGCCAGGTGTGATGGCCTATGCCTGTAATGCTGGCATTTTGGGAGGTTGAGGCAAAAGTATTGCTTGAAGCCAAAAATTCAAGACCTTCTAAGGCAACATAGTGGAAAAAAAAAAAATTCTATGCATCTCCTTCTCCAATAACCTTTCTGCCATATTATAATAAAAGCAAGTATCAGAGAAAAGTCTGACAAATTTAAGGACATTTACTAGCAAGCAGACACAAGATAACCATATAAACTTTCCTTTTATGTTCAAGCACTAAAATATCTTCATTCGTATGCACTCTGACAAGCCCATTGATGGAGATTCTCATTCTAAAACATATACTATATAATATCCCATATATAAAATCTGGCTGTGCCCTGCCCTTGAGCCAAGTTCAGATTAATGCAGCTACAGCCCCCACCCAACTAGGGAGGAAAAGGAAAACCAGATTTTCCAATAAATAACTGTAATAATATCCACCACCATACAATAAGCTACCATGAGACTAAGTCTTGAGTGAACTGCATTCCCTACAGTTTCCTACCAATGCACTCTGCCTGGAAAGGGTTTCATCCTCACCCAAGCTTCCACTTTGGGAATTTAAATCTTGGATGCACTCCACCCTCAGACTGATACAGCTGCAGCCCCACCCAGCTACAGAGAGACAGGAGAGCACAAACTCTCCTACACACCAACTCTACTACCCTGCTACAGGGATGCTGTGAGACTGAACTGTCAATGGCCAGCATTTACAGCTGGGCTGGGCCCTGCCCTGTCTGTAGCCACCATCTAGTCAGAAAGGAATAGGAGAACACAAGATCTCCTAACCACACTTAGGATATCACCCCCCACCCGCAACCTCTTATGGGCAACTGTGGGACTAGGCAGTATCTTGCCATGTCCATTAAAACTACCAGCCTCACCAACGTGAACAATTTAGACCCTAATGGCCAACTCCATCACTACTGTTACCACCTCCTGTATCATACTGTCTTCGCAGGGGTCTGAGAACCTACCCACACACCCAACCTTCTGCTCCAACTACTAACTTTTGAGCAAGTGACCAGAAGTTCCAAGAATTAGCACCCCCGGACACACTAACTCCACTGCCAGTGTACGCTGCTTTGGGGCCTAATGTCAGACAACTCAGCCCTAGCATTTAGAACACAGTTGGGACTTGAAGACAAGCTCAGCTAGCATTCTATTCCCCAGTAAAACTTCACTAATAATTATTCCATAAGCACCAAGGAAATTACAGATACCACTGACCCTGTGTACTACGTAAGGAGTTATACAATGATCACACTACCACAGGCACTCAAAATCAAAGCTAAAGTGTCCTACTCAATCAACAACATATATACATCGTCAAGAAAAAATTCTTCCCTATGAAAGCAATTTCAAAAATTTGAAATAAGCAGCTACTACATCAGAGGCCCAGATATGAATGGAGGGGCATAAGAAACATGGGAAAGCAAAGAACTATGACACTACAAGCAAAGGACCACAACAATTGTCCCAATGAAAAAAATTCCCAATAATGCCAGATAAAGAATTCTAAATATTGATTCCAAAGAAGCTCAAAAAAGATGCAAGAAAAATCTGAAAACCAATACAAAGAAGTAGAAAAAAATTAAGTCTGGATATAAATGAAAAATTAATGAAGCAGATTTCTCAAGAGAAACTGTACAGTCCAGAAGAGAATAGAATGGCATTTTCAAACTGCTGAAAGAAAAATATATATATCACCAGGAATCTTATATCCTGCCACAGTAAGCTTTATAAATGAAGGAGAATAAAGACTTTCCAAGACAAGAAAATCCTGAGAGAACTTGTCACTAATAGACCAGCCATATAGAAAATGCTTGAAGATGTCTTAAATCGATAACAAAATGACAATATTTATCACCATGAAAATATACAATTCAAGTATCAAGTAAAATAATCACACGAAGAAGGAAAAGAAAGAAATTATGTGCCAACATGGCAAAAGTTCAGTTCAAAAAATATAAAGACAAAAAAAGAAAAAGAAAGGAAAAAATAATTTATTAAACAATTAGAAAACAATTAAAAATATGGCAGGAACAAAGCCTCAAATATCAATATTAACTTTAAACATAATGTTCCACTTAAAAGATATAAACTGGAAGAACAGATAAAACCCATGATTTTACCAAATGCTGCTTCTAGGAAATGCACTTTACCCATAAAGATACTTATAGACTGAAAGTAAAGGGGTGGGAAATATAGTCCATGTAAACAGAAACCAAAAGTTAACGAAAGGAGTTATACTTACATCAGATAAAAAAGACATTAAGTCAATAAAAGCAAAAAAGAAGACAAATAAGGTCATTCATTCTATAATGATAAAGCGATCAAACAATCATAAATGCATATGTACCCAACATTAGATCACCCAGATTCATAAAACTCATTTTACTAAACCTAAAGAAAGAAACAGACAGAAAGAAAATGACAGCAGGAATGTGGCTGCAAAAGGAGGGAGCGGTGGCCAGAGCTGCTGGTGGCAAGAAAAGAAGCATTGATTTTAGGCATCAGCATATGGAAATCAATGAACCAGTTCCTTCCTTTGAAGTCAGTTCACATCCAGTTCCCCGCCAGATGATCCTTACATTGCAGATCTCCTGCAAGTGGCCGATAACAGGTGCTGCATCCCAGAATAATGGAGGCTTTCCAGTTTGGAGATATGCAGAGATGTATCAACTTTCTTAAAAACCAAGGAGGCAACTTAATGTGGTCTTAAAATCAGGACTTTAATTTGTAGAAGTGAATAAAACTGATTTTGGAAAATAGGATGACTAGAGCGGTAGAAAGAAAGTATGCTCCTATTTGAAGAAGATTATATCAGCTGGGATACCATCACACTCTGACAGTGGAGAGTTGATCCTTAGCACAAAAACTTTCCAGAGTTGAAAACTACACTGAAGAAGAATACAAGTGAAACAGCTGATCTCAAATTTCTAAATAACCAACATGTTCATAAACTCAATCTTTTGGAGAAAGAGAGCCAAGCTAAGAATGAAAAAATTCAACAGGGGTGGAGACAAGATGGCTGACTGAAGCCAGCTTTCCACAGAGGCTTCCATCCAGAAGGAGAGTTAAAGGACAGAAATTTAGCAAGTAACCTGGTGGATTAGAGCTGCACCAAGAGAGCAGGTTGAAGAACGCACACCAACTCCACTGAGGCGAGCTGCGACCCCAAGGATACAAACAAAAGGTACAAAATCCATCACCAAGCTGACAGGAGTACCCTCCCCCATGAGAATGCCTCGGAGTGCCCCACAAACAAACGAGCAGAGTTCAAAGGTCCTCCCGCTACACACGACGGGAGAGACCCTCTAAAAACTGGACCTACCTCCCCTACTAGGGTGCCACAGAGTTCTCCTGCCAGGCATAAAGCTGTATAAAACTTTACATATTCTCTACCTGCAATTTGGAGCTCCAGCACTCCCCTCCAACTCTCACTATGAGGGCTGGAGGCCTGTCCCCCAGGAGTCCAGATTCTTGGGTGATTTCTCGAGGGGTGTGGACAGGGCCTAGACGACAGCTGGTCAGTGCTGATTCTGTGGCACAGGAATGAGGAGAGGAGGGTTGGCTGAGAGGAAACCACGCCCGAGCGGCAGTGCCTGAGGTGCAGAGCAGCAGCTGTTTTTTGGCAACAATAGGGCTTACCCCCAGATATTCTGAAGCCACACTTCCTGTCTCCCTGGGCACACAGAGGAAGCTGAGCATCTTCTCAGGTGGCAATGACCGCAGAACAGATCTGGGACTGAAATGCAGGCCCCCTGAGTAAAGGGTTTGCCTGAGGTGGTACCAGCCTAGGTAGAGCGTGGGGACTAGAAAACACACGTGCAGAGCCGGGAAATTCCCAGGGCAGGGCTGACCCAGAGGACCACTTTACGGAGCCTAAGATGCACCCGGCCCTCAGGAGATCATCAGCCTATAGATAGAGGAAGACAAGAGGCTAGAACTGACAGCTAACCGTGCAGGAGCAAAGACAGGGCCTGTGGTGCAGGTTCTGGGAACTCAAAACAGCTTCTCTTCTGCAGGGGAATTTAGCAGGGAGAGAAACAAATTCCCACAAAGTTGTTCTGTTCTGTCAGTAACATCAATCAGGGGTGGGGCTGGAACTGAGTGAACACCCCCCAGCCTCCATCAAGCACCCGAGGTTGTCAGGCCTCACCTCCTTCTGCTGGATAGAGGCAGAGGGCAGTGACCTGGCTGCACAGATAAAGATTTCCTTGTGATTCAGGCAGGTGCAAACCCCTAGAGTATCTGCTCCCTGGAGGCAACTGGGTCATAGCCCTGCGGGGCTATCAGTGACTGGGTATGACAGAGGTGCAAGGTGGGGAAGGAGGCCTCAACCTTCCCAGACTAATCTATTTGCTGGGTGGGTCCTCCTAACTTCAAAGAGCACTGGAGCAAGTCATATTTGAGTTGTCAGAAGACCCCTGCAATCCACTTGCCAGAGAACTTTTAAACTCTCCCACCTGAGACAGGTACTGACTGAGACAATTGATTTGGACCTTTTGAACTGAGCCAATCGCCCAAGGAATATTCAAGTGGTGCACTGGGTATGTGGTTGTAGGAAGGTGTGATTTTCCTTTTCCAATTGTTGCCTGTGGGGGGCGGGGTGACTTAATTGCCTGTATTTCTCCACAGCTGAGACTTCAACCCAGAGTAACTATTTCACTAGGGTCAGACAGAGACCAGCTGAAAACAAGACAGAACCACTTAGAACCACCACACCAAACAGGTCCCCAGTATCTCAGGCCATAGCACTTTATGGGTCCTTGACAAAGCTCCAGGGGAAAAGTCAAATGGTGTAAAATAATCATGGCGCAGAATCAGCAGGAAAACGCTGGTAACATGAATAACCAGAATAGCTCACAAGAAAGACATGGCAGATGTAACTGAAGATCCCATTCATAAACAGCTGGCTGAGATGTCAGAAATTGAATTCAGAATTTGGATTACAAACAAGATCAATAGAATGAAGGAAAATTTGGAATTAGAAATTCAAGGAGCAATTCTAAAGTCAGAATTAGAAATTCGAGGAGAAATTCAAAAGTTGTCTCAAGAATTTAATGAATTTAAAGACAAAACCACCAAATATTTTGATGCACTGAAGCAAGAATTTGCAGCCCTCAAAGATCTGAAAAATACTGTAGAATCCCTCAGTAACAGAGTGGAGCAAGCAGAAGAAAGGATTTCTGACATTGAAGACAAAGCTTTTGGACACTACCAAACTCTCAAAGAGGAAAAGAAATGGAGAGCAAAAACGGATCATTCTCTCAGAGAGCTCTGGGATAATTCAAAGAAGGCTAATATATGCCTCATTGGAATCCCTGAAAGTGATGAAGTGGCCTCGCAAGGCACAGAGGCTCTTCTCCATGAAATTATGAAAGAGAATTTTCCACAAATGCCAAGAGATTCTGAAATTCAGATAGCAGACAGTTTCAGAACCCCAGCACGACTCAACCCGAATAAGACATCCCCCAGGCATATCATAGTTAACTTCACTAAAGTTAATATGAAGGAGAAAATTCTGAAAGCAGCCAGACGTAAGAAATCCATTACCTACAAAGGGAAGAATATTAGAACGACTGCAGATCTCTCTGCTGAAATTTTCAAGCCAGAGGAGATGGTCATCGAGGTTTAATGTCCTAAAACAAAATAACTTTCAACCCCAGATCTTGTATCTGGCTAAACTGAGTTTCATTTATGATGGAGAAATTAAATACCTTAATGGCGTTCATATATTGAAGAAATTTGTTGAACAGGCCAATATCAAGTTCTGAAATAGCATCAACCATACAAAATCTTCCTAAAAAGAAAAGTCCGGGACCAGGTGGCTTCACATCAAAATTCTACCAAACCTTTAAAGAGGAACTAGTACCTATATAACTCAAACTGTTCCAAAATATAGAAAAAGAAGGAAGACTACCCAACACATTCTATGAAGCAAACATCACCCTGATCCCCAAACCAGGAAAACACCCAACAAGAAAAGAAAATTATAGACCAACATCACTAATGAATATAGATGCAAAAATATTCAATAAGATCCTAACAAACAGAATCCAGCAACACAAATAACAAATTATACATCATGACCAACTTGGTTTTATCCCAGGGTCTTAAGGCTGGTTCAATATACGTAAATCTAGAATATAATTCAGCACATAAACAAATTAAAAAAAAAAGACCATATGATTCTCTCAATTGATGCAGAAAAAGCATTTGATAATATCCAGCATGCCTTTATGATCAGAACACTTAAGAAAATTGGTATAGAAGGCACATTCTTAAACTGATAGTGGCCATCTACAGGAAGCCCACAGCCAATATCATATTGAATGGAGTTACATTGAAATCATTTCCACTCAGATCAGGAACCAGACAAGGCTGCCCATTGTCTCCACTGCTCTTTAACATTGTAATGGAAGGTTTAGCCATCACAATTAGGGAAGAAAAGGCGATCAGGGGTATCCATATAGGGTCAGAGGAGATCAAACTTTCACTCTTTGCAGACCACATGATCATATATGTGGAAAACACCAGGTATTCTACTACAACACTCTTAGAAGTGATCAAGGAATATAGCAGCGTCTCAGGTTACAAAATCAACATCCATAAATCAGTAGCCTTTATATATATACCAACAATAGTCAAGCTGAAAAAACAGTTAAGGACTCTATTCCATTCACAGTAGTGCCAAAGAAGATGAAATATCTGGGAGTTTATCTAACAAAGGACGTGAAAGATCTCTATAAAGAAAACAATGAAACTCTAAGAAAAGAAATAGCTGAAAATGTTATCAAATGGAAAAACATACCATGCTCATGGCTGGGAAGAATCAACATTATTAAAACATCCATACTACCCAAAGCAATATACAATTTTAATGCAATCGCTATTAAAGCTCCATTGTCATACTTTAAAGATCTTGAAAAAATAATACTTCATTTTATATGGAATCAGAAACAAACTCAAATAGCCAAGAAATTACTCAGAAATAAAAACAAAGCAGGAGGAATCACGCTACCAGGCCTCAGACTATATTATAAATCAATAGTGATCAAAACAGCATGGTACTGGCACAAAAACAGAGAGGTAGATGTCTCGAACAGAATAGAGAACCAAGAGATGAATCCAGCTACTTACCGTTACATGATCTTTGACAAGCCAATTAAAAACATTCAGTGGGGAAAAGATTTCCTATTAACAAATGGTCCTGGGTGAACTGGCTGGCAACCTGCAGAAGACTGAAACTGGACCCACACATTTCACCATTAACCAAGATAGACTCTCACTGGATTAAAGATTTAAACTTAAGACATGAAACTATAAAAATGTTAGAACAGAGTGCAGGGAAAATCCTTGAAGAAATTGGTCTGGGCGAGTATTTTATGAGGAGGACCCCCTGGGCAATTGAAGCAGCTTCAAAAATGCACTACTGGGACCTGATCAAACTAAAAAGCTTCTGCACAGCCAACAACACAGTAAGTAAAGCAAGCAGACAGCCCTCAGAATGGGAGAAGATATTTGCAGGTTATGTCTCCCACAAAGGTTTAACAACCAGAATCCACAGAGAACTCAAATGTATAAGCAAGAAAAGAACAAGTGATCCCATCGCAGGCTGGGCAAGGGACTTGAAGAGAAACTTCTCCGAAGAAGACAGGCGCACGGCCTACAGACATATGAAAAAAATGCTCATCATCCTTAATCATCAGAGAAATGCAAATCAAAACTACTTTGAGATATCTAACTCCAGTAAGATTAGCCCATATCACAAAATCCCAAGACCAGAGATGTTGGCGTGGATGTGGAGAAAAGGGAACACTTCTACACTGCTGGTAGGAATGCAAATTAATACATTCCTTTTGGAAAGATGTTTGGAGAACACTTAGAGATCTAAAAATAGATCTGCCATTCAATCCTATAATTCCTCTACTAGGTATATACCCAGAAAGCGAAAAATCACATTATAACAAAGATATTTGTACCAAAATGTTTATTGCAGCCCAATTCCTAATTGCTAAGTCATGGAAAAAGCCCAAGTGCCCATCGATCCACGAATGGATCAATAAATTGTGGTATATATACTCCGTGGAATATTATGCAGCCTTAAAGAAAGATGGAGACTTTATCTCTTTCATGTTTACATGGATGGAGCTGGAACATATTCTTCTTAGTAAAGTATCTCAAGAATGGAAGAAAAAGTATCCAATGTACTCAGCCCTATTATGAAACTAATTTTTGGCTTTCACATGAAAGCTATAACCCTGTTATAACCTAAGAATAGGGGAAAAGGGGATGGGGGATGGGCAGAGGTAGGGTGATTGGTGGGATTACACCAGCGGTGCATCTTACAAGGGTACATGTGAAACTTAGTGAATTTAGAATATAAATGTCTTAACACAATAACTAAGAAAATGCCAGGAAAGCTATGTTAACCAGTGTGATGAAAATGTGTCAAACAGTCTATAAAATCAGTGTATGGTGCCCCATGATCGCATTAATGTACACAGCTATGGTTTAATAATAAAAAATAAGAAAAAGAAGAATATAAATTAAAAATAAATATTGATGCGCTCAAAAAAAAAAAAAACAAAGAAAGAAAAGACAATAAGAGTGGGGACTTCAATACTTCCCTCACAGCACTAGACAGATTGTTAGGACAGAAAATCAAAGAAACACTGGACTTCAGTTGAACATTAGATCAAATGGACAAGACAGTCTGTCCAACAACCACAGAATACACACTCTTTTCATGAGCACATAGTACATTCTCCAAGATAGACCACATGTTACACCATAAAACAAATCTGACCAAATCTAAAGGGAAGAAATCCTATCAGGTATCTTCTCAGAGCACAGTGGAGTAACACTGGAAATCAAACAGTAATGCCAGAAATAGTACAAATATGTGGAAATAAAACAGTATGTTCCTGAGTGATCACTGGGTCAAAGAAAAAACAAAGATGAAAATTTTTAAAATGTTTGAAATGAATGAAATGGAAACACAGCGTACCAAAACCCACAAAAGCAATGCTAAGAAGAAAGTTTATAGCATTAATGTTTACATCAAAAACGTAAAAAGATCAGAAATTAACAACCTCAGTATGAACCTCAAATAACTGGGAAAAACAAGAAAAAAACAAACACAAAGTTAGCAGAAAGAAGGAAATAACAAAGATCAGAGCAGAACTAAATAAAATAGACACATACATATATACAGGATCAAATGAAACAAAAAGTTCTCAAAATGACAAACAAACTTGATAAGCCACCACCAGCTAGACGAACCAAGAAAATAAGAGAAAAATTCAAATAAACACATTAGGAAATGGGGGGATATATTACAACTGGTATTACAGAAATACAAAAGATCTTCAGATACTATTATGAACAACTGTACACTCACAAAGTAGAAAATCATCCTAGAAAAAATGGATGAATTTCTGAAAAGTATAACCTCCCAATATTAAAACAGGAAAATAGAACTCCTGAAAAGACCACAAATGACTAGCAAGATTTAATCAGTAATTTAAAAAAATCTCTGAAAAAAAAAATCCAGGACCACATAGATTCACAACTAAATTCAACCAGACATATGACAAAGAATTGGTGCCAATTCTAATAAAATTGTTCCTTCAGATTGAGAAGAAGAGAATTCTACCCAACTCATTTTATAAGGTTAGTATTACCCAGATTGCAAAACCAGACGAGGAAACGACAACAAAAGAAAACTACAGACCAATATCTTTGAGGAACATAGAGGCAAAAATCCTCAACAAAATACTAGCAAACTGGATCCAATAAAAGGATAATTCACTAAACTAGCACAATAAAAGGATAATTCACTAAAATAAAGTGGATGTTATCTCAGAGATGCAGGAATGATTAAAAATATGCAAATCAATAAATGATTCACCACATGAACAGAATTAAAAACAAAAACCATATGATCATTTCAATATATGCAGAAAAACCATTTGATAAAATTCAACACCCTTCATAATAAAATCCCTCAATAAACTCAACATAGAAACAACATACCTGAAAATAATAAAAAACTAGATGTGACAAATCCATAGCCAGCATAACACTGAATAGAGAAAAGTTAAAACTCTCCCCTAAAAACGAACATGACAAGGATCCCTGCTTTCACTAATTCTACTCAACGTAGTGCTGGAAGTCCTAGAGTCCTAGCCAAAACAATCAGGCAGGAGACAGAAATACAGGGCATCCAAATGGAAAAGAGGAAGTCCAATTATCTCTGTTTGCTGATGTAATTTTATACCTAGAAACCCCTAAAGACTCCTCCAAAAGACTCCTAGGTTTGATAAATAAATTCTGCAAAGTTTCAAATTATAAAATCAATGTACAAAAATCAATAGCATTTCTTTATACCAACAACAACCAAGCTGAGAGGCAAACCAAGAATTCAAATTCATTTACAGTAGCTGGGAAAGAATATATGTGGAAACATATTTAACCAAACAGGTTAAGGATCTCCACAAAAAGAAGTACAAACCACTTGTAAGCAAAATTATAGGCCAAGCATCATGCCTCACACCGGTAATCCCAGCACTTTGGGAGGCCTAAGAGGCAGGATCACTTGAGGTCTGGAGTTTAAGACCAGCTTAAGCAAGAGTTAGACCCTGTCTCTACTAAATAAATAGAAAAATTACCCAGGCATGGTAGTGTGCACCAGTAGTCCCAGCTATTTAGGAGGCTAAGGTAGGACGATTGCTTGAGCCAGGAGTTTGAGGTTGCAATGAGATACTGCATAACATAACACCACTAAACTCTAATGTGGGGAACAACACGAAAAAAAAGGAAAAGAAATAGGAAGGAAAGAAAGAAAGAAATTATAAATGACACAAACAAATGGAATAAACATCCCATGCTCGTGGGCCTGAAAACCCAAAGCAATCTATATATTCAATGTAATTTCCTAGCCTCTAGTAAAAATTGAACAATTAGGAAACTGACCTGGTTGTTGCATGACAGAATCACAAGAGAAAGATAGAAAAAGAAGTCACAATTCTAGGTTGGAGAAAAAAAGAGCCTAGGTAAATTGTGCCTTTTATTTGGGTAATCCTAAATTAGGGCTAGCATTTAATCATACCTCAAAGAAAACACACTTAGAACCCTTTCCAGAAAAACCTCCCAGGCTATCATCACTGTCAGCAGATAATTCATTAAGTCAAAATTTTTCTTTTGCATTAGTGTTGCGTGAAGAGCCACAGCAGTAAAAGAATGCAAAAAGAATGCTTTTTTTTTTTTATTTTCTTCTGCATACCTATTTATTATTATTATTAAATTATAAATGCATAGATCATGTGTACATTAATGCACGTATGGGGTACAATGTGCTGATTTCATATAGAATTAGGAGCATTTACATCACACTGTAAATGTAATATAATTACATTACACTGTTAATATAAACCTCATCTTGTTTAATTAATTATTGTATTAAGACATTTATACTCTATACTTAATAAATCCAACAAGTAGCCTTGCGTTATGCACCATAGGTGTGATCCCACCATTCACCCTCCCTTGATCTGTCCTCTTCCTTCCCTCCCATCCCCCCTCCTCCCTCCTTCATCTCGGGTCGTAGTTGTGATCTATTCTTCATATGAAAGTGTGAGTGATTGTAAATTGGATTAATAATAGTACTGAGTACATATCTCAAGAATGGAAGAAAAAAGAATGCTTGTTTTTATTTTCCATAAGAGATGTCCACGGAGAAAGTCACAAGGTAATGATACCTTACTCACTCAGAACAGCAACTGTGCCAATGGAATGAAAGTATGTGCTGTGATTTGTAACTCTTCATGGATTGTTGCACAAACCAGAGTGTAGTTCAGACAAAAGTAGGTATCTTCCCAGAATTAGAATGTTAGCTGGTATTGAAGCCAAAAATGTCTTCAAACATCAGCAAGAATCCCAAAATAATCTGAAACATTCATGTATATATGTGGTTTGATCCAGTGCAATTGACTATAAATAAATCCAGCTTCCTGTTAACTTCTTACAGAATAATGAAGGTCAGAAACATCCTTCTGGGGATTTTGAGTTCTGAATATTCTTATCCATAATATGTGTGTGTGTGTGTGTGTGTGTGTGTTTGTCTCTAACCACAAGCTCAAGGGAAGACTCATTTTAATTTTATTCAATTGGGAAGACCTGGGAAAAGACCAGATTGATCTGCCCATTGTCTGGGGATGGAAGAAAAGTAGTTGGGATAGGTAGGATGCTGTATCAGAGGGCCTATTTCTATAAAAGTTTCCTTGTATTTCCTAAGATTTCTCCAATTTAAGCTAAGAACAGGGACTGTTTTCACGAAATGGCAAAAATATCTACAATTACAAGTGACAGCTTGATAGATAAAATGCTACCTTTTGGCTTGCTTCCCTATGATTGAGTCTTTTAATTGAAGAGAATTTGAAGAGGTAAAATTAAATGTATCTAGAATGAACCAAATTTTGCTATTTCAAATACTTCAAAAGGTGATATTCAGACGTTTCCATCTGTAGTGAAATCTACACTACAGATATTTAGAGTTTTGAAAATTGTCAAAGATTGCACCTCTATCTAGTTGCCATAGTATTTTTTTCTTTATTAACCTTTGATGTTTTAGAGTTTTGCTTTAAAAAAAAAAAACAGCAATGGCTTACAACTTTATAAGTAAAACAACATTTATCACACTCCTCCCTTATTATTCATCTTCAAAGAAATCTGGATCTTCTTATTTTTATTTCTGAAAGCCTCAAAAATAGACAAATAGTTTGACATTAACAATAATGTCACACTGTTCCTTTATACTTAAAAGTGAGATAGCATGTTGTCTTAATGGTTGGTGAACTTATTACTTACACAGTCTTAGACATAAGAAAAAAATGTTAAGGAACCAACTATAATATAGCTCATTGGTTATTCCAGTTGAAGTCAAAAAATAAAAAACAATCTTCATTTTTAATTACAATTTGGGTGTATATATGTGTGTGTTTTGTGCACACAAGCAAGCACATGGTGCACCACAGATAGTTTGGAAATTTTTTCATATGACAAAGAAGCTGGTGAGTGTTTGTAATCTTTCCATCCAGTTCACGATCTGGAAATAACATACCCTCTGTCTTTTTCTTTGTTTTGTTTTTTTTCTCTGTATAAAACAATTTTTTTTTTCAAGTAACTTGACAACTTACAACAATTTATTAATAAAGCTTCAGAAAAATAGTTATGTCTAAGTGCCATTTCTAGGGTAACAAATTATTAAAATATCCAGTTTCACAGAAGATTGCAACAATCTTTGAACTCTAAGTACATAAAAGACCCCTTTAATAAGGAAAAAACGTAATTTGAAAATATGTGCATATTTTGGCACACTTCTCCCTCCACCTGGATAGGAGAGTAAGGATGATGCTTTTGAATGTTCTCAATGTACCCTATTTCTCAAAACCTGCTTTATGAGAGAGAATACCGTGTGTTTATGCAGCTGAAGAATATTTTCTCATTCTTTTCTTTATTTTAAAAATTCAGATTAATATGAGAGTGCAAACAATTAGGTTACAATGTGTGCATGTGTTAGGTAAGGTCCCTATTGTAATTGTGTCCTGCATCCAGGAGGTGTGTCATATACCCTTACATTGTGCCCATTGGGTGGGAGCACACCAATCACCCCTCTCCTCCCCTCTCTCCTCTCCCGCCTCCCCCAAACTTGTATTGAATTGAGTTTTTCTCTTCTGTGGGCATGTATTAGTTCATCTACTGGCTTCAGATTAGTATTGAGTACATTGGAAACTTACTTTTCCATTCTTCTGATGCTTTACTAAGAAGAATGTGTTTCAACTCCATCCAGGTTGTGTAACAATTTTTATCGTGTGTGTTAACCTTAATATAACAGTATTTAAATTAATAAAGATAGTCTAGATTATGTTGTGGAAACAATGTCCAAATCCTAGTAATTTATGACATCAAATCTTTTCTTCTCCATCACGCTAGATAAACTGTACAAGTGAGCGGAGGGCTTCTCTCCAAAGGGCCTCCAGGAATGTGGGCTAAAGAAAAATTCATCAGCTTTTGTTGTGTCATCTGGAACACGTGGCCGCAAAAGTTATTTCAGAAAGAATTAATGTCATGCATAGGCTTTTTACTGCCTACATCAGGAAGCGAAATATTGTTTCCGCTCCTGAGTGAGTGGTGTGGAATAGTCACATGGCAATTGGGAAATATGGAAAAGCAATGGAGGGGTGAGCTAAGGCTGTCTTCTCATATGGGTTCTACTGACACAGATCCACTTCCAGCCTCAGCTTATTGAAAGAACTCAACTCTTTGCAGCTGTGGAAAAGAAGTTCCTATTTAATGGCTGGCTTTGGCCAGGGGTCATCTCAGCTCCTGATGGACACCAGCAGCTCCTTGCCGTGTGGCTCTCTTCATAGGCCCTCAGAACACGCACCTCACTTCTCCAGAGCCAGCAAGGTGGGGCAGGGGGTCTCTACCCAGTCTTCTAAATTAATCTAAATTAATGTAACCTAATTCAGGGAGTCATATCCTTTCCAATTTGCCATATTCTATTGGCTAAAAACAAGTCACAAGACTCTCCCACACTAGGGGTCACCTCAAGATTTGTCTGCCATAAATAGCTATAGACACAGTCTATAACTAAAAGAAAGATGTGTGTCATGCTCCCTTGGAAAGTCAAAAAAATACTAACCTGAACAGACATAGATATAGCAACTTTTCTCCCTTTTAGAGAACACAATCCAAGTCATATTTCCTCTAAAACTTTACCCATTTGGGTTTATCAACATGTACAGCCTCTCTCCTGCTCTAAATTGCAGACATCGACTCAGAAGCTTGACTGTAAATTGATTGTACAGGTGGTAGATGCTGTTTACCAGCTACTGTTAAGCAACACTAAACCAGGCATCCTCAAACTTTTTAAACAGGGGGCCAGTTCACTGTCCCTCAGACCGTTGGAGGGCTGGACTATACTTAAAAAATAAAAACTATGAACAAATTCTTATGCACACTGCATATATCTTATTTTGAAGTAGAAAAACAAAACGGGAACAAATACAATCACACCGCCTCATGTGGCCCGCAGGCCACAGTTTGAGGACCCCTGCTTAAAGACCCAACTATAGTATGAGAAATCATTTAATAGTCTCTAAGTTATATGTGGTTCATTTACAGTTTGAGATATTTCCCAAACTCCAGCCTCATTGAAAAAAATTAAAAGTTGAGAAGTCCATCATACATAAACATTGTAATTTTTAAAAGAATAAAAATTCTCACTTTATCTTGTGTGCAGATTGTTCAGCCTTTCTATCCAAACATGTTATTGATATCTGAAGAGATTTAAGCTCTGTTCATCAAGAATGAGGCTGAAGAGAACATTCTATATTAAGAACTCATTTGGTTTCATCAGAAAACTGTCTGTTCTGTCTACCACCCACGTAGCTCAGTACCTGAAAGGTCAAACAATCATTATTATGACCCTATCAACGTAGCACAGTAAAGGTTTTGGGGGGCTTCTGAAATGTACCTTTAGTTTTACTATGTTTAAATTCAATTTGAATAATCAGAAGACTTCATTTGTATCTTTGAGGAGCTTTAATTAATTTAAAAATTTGAGAGAACGACTTGGAAAAAATATTTTTCAGTATCATGGGAGGAAGGAATTAATGTTTGAATCTCTGTCAAATTATTCAGCTTGTATGTAATATTCCCCAAATCCATGGAGGTAACTATAACTGTTCAGAATTGCTTCTAATCCATTCCACAGAATTGGAAAAGTCTTCATTGGCAATTCAATAAGAAATATTACAAGCCAAAAATCAAACTTCCTCTGCTGGCTTGTATCTAGGGTATGACTTTTGTTTGTTTGGGGGTTTTTTGTATGTTTGTTTGTTTTGTTTTTCTAATGTTTTTAACTTTTCACTTTGAAAACAATTCAGATTCTCAAGAATTTCTATATATACCAAAGATTCCTCAAATACTAACGTCTTCTATAACAATAGCATAATTCTCAAAATAGGGAATTTAATATTGATGCCATAATAACAGCTGACCTCAAAGATGTCAAAGATTTCCAGTTGTCCCTCTAATGTCCTCTGTGTTCTAGAATTCAATCTAGAACCTCCCATTTCCTCTATGCCATGTCTCTTGTCTCTCCTTCAATCTGAAACCTGTCTCAGTTTTTCTTTGTCTTTCATGATCTGCACACTTCTAAAGGGTACTGGCCATTTATTTTATGTAATATTCCTCAATAGGGATTTCTCTGCCATTTCATCGTTATAAAATTCAGCTGATGCATTTTTGGCAAAATATCACAGAAGTGATGTTGTGTATTTCTTGGTACTTTCTGTCAGAAGAACATAATATCCATTTGTTCCATTAATGGTGATGTTAACTTTGATCACTCGTTTAAGATTGTGATTAGGTTTCTAGAGCTGATGTAACTAAATATCACAAGCAGAGTAACTTAAACAACAGAAATTTATTCTCAGAGATCTGGAAATCTGAGATCAAGGTATCTGGAGGGTTGGTTTCTTCTGAGGGTTATCAGGAAGAATCTGTTCCGTGCCTCTTCCTTGGGTCCTGGTGGTTTTCTTGCTATCTTTTGGTATTCCCTAGCCTGGAGAATCATCACCCCAACCAACCTCTGCATTCATTTTCACATGTGTTCTCCCTGTGTGCATGTACGTGTGAGTGTCCAAATGTTCGTGTTTTATAAGAGCACCAATCACATTGGATTGGGGGCCCATCCTACTCCAGTATGACCTCATCTTAATTAATTACATCTACAATGACCATATTTCAAAATAAGATCACATTCTCAGATACTGGGAGTTAAGACTCTAACATACAAATTGGGGAAGGGAGAACACAATTCAACTCATACGAGGTGTTATCTGTCTGGTTTCTCCATCACAAGATTACTCTTTTTAGCTTTGAAATTAATATATATCTTGGGGAGATAAATTGAGACTGCATGGTCTCAGTATACAGTTTTCTGTCATACTTACAGCCACTAATTTTAGCATCTATTTTTGATTCTTACCTGAAAGTAATTATTAAAATGATGTTTGCCAAATGAAAATTTTCTATTTCCTTGATTGCCTTATTTTTATCCTATGAGATGCTCCTACAAGGAAAAGCTTTTTCTTCTCTCCCATTGATTATTTTATTTATATCACTATGGGCTCATGGATCTATATTTTATTCAAATCACGATGTATTTTGTTACTGATTTATTCATTAGGATCTACTTCAAGTTAGCTACCATATTCTTGAACATCATTTTTGAACATTTTCTTCTTTTCTGGCACCACAGTGTGTTCCAAACTAAATTTGTACATTCCCTACTTCACCCTTGAAATCAGTCATTTGTCAAAAACAGTCCTGTTTTATTTGAGAGTATTTAGAACTAAGATCAAGGTGTTAACCGCACTTGTTGGTTCTTGTGTTTCATTGCTTCAAGTCCTGCTCAGTGGGCAGAATTAAGATATATATAAATGAATTCACATACAAATATATTTCCATATCTATTTTAATATTTATCTTTATGTCCAACTGTATTATAAACCAACTGTATTATAAAGCCGAATAATTTGACAGAGATTCAAACATTAATTCCTTCCTCCCATGATATTTAATCCAGTTCTAATCCAACATCACAGTTGATTTAAGGCCTTCCCTTCTTCCTTAATTTGTAACTCCTTTTACTGAAAGTAAGAAACATAATGTGAAAGCCATCACCACTGAGCAAAATTTCTCCTTTATGTACATCTGTGATCTTAATGCAGCCTATTGTAGTACTTCGCAAGAGTTTCTATTTCAAGACATATGTATACAGTAAATGACAAAATTCAATAGTATACTGGTGTAATCCGGGAGTGATTTGGGGGACTATATAGATGGTTTAATGCAACTTTATTCTATTTCTTCACATTAGACATTTTTTAAAAAAGACTACATATGAGGGAAGATATTTAATATAAATTGTGCATAAAAATGTCAACTAAGTACTTCAAAAATTTTAATTACTGAGTTTGATTTCTCAAATACATGTTTGACGTTTGAAATAGCTATACACAGCCATTTTTAGGATATCTCTTCACCTTCTTGATACTCTCTATAGGTAAGAAACATTGTTCTATGAGACAGTGAAAAAAATAACACCCTTTTGAACTATAATTCAACATTAACAACAGTTACAATTGAATTTAAAAAATTAATAAGATCTTTTTAACCACTGACAAATGTAATGTTGAAAATTATTGTGATAATGTTAATGAGCATAAAATCTAATTACACTTGTTTAAATCAACTACTTAAAAATAATGATGAAGCTCGAATTTGCAAACTTTACACTCATTGTCAGACAAGCTATTCCACATCTTGGTTGGTTAGATGTTTCTTTTTATTTTTTTTAAGTTTTTTTTTTTTTTTAAACAAAAATCCTTCTTTGTCTCTCAAGAAAAATGAGACAGGCTATTTCATTTTTCTATCCTTTTTATCTATGGATTCCTTCTCACCACTCTGTCTCCCCTCTTATTTTCTTTTTATTATTATTATTTTTTTTTAATTGTTGATGATTCATTGAGGGTACAATAAGCCAGGTTACACTGATTGCATTTGTTAGGTAAAGTCCCTCTTGCAATCGTGTCTTGCCCCCAAAAGTTGTGGCACACACACCCCTCCCTCCCTCCTTCCCTCTCTCTGCTCTTCCTTTCCCCACCCCTGCCTCCTTCTTTCTCTCTCTGCTTTCCCCTTCCCCCACCCCCACTGTGACCTTAATTGTCATTAATTGTCCTCATATCAAAATTGAGTACATAGGATTCATACTTCTCCATTCTTAGTGATGCTTTACTAAGAATAATGTCTTCCACTTCCATCCAGGTTAATACAAAGGATGTAAAGTCTACATTTTTTTTAATGGCTGAATAGTATTCCATGGTGTACATATACCACAGCTTGTTAATACATTCCTGGGGTGGTGGGCATTCAGACTGTTTCCACATTTTGGTGATTGTATATTGAGCTGCAATAAACAGTCTAGTGCAAGTATCCTTATGATAAACCAGCCTTGCATCCCTGGGATGAAACCTACTTGATCATGATGTATGACTTTTTCGATGATAAGCTGTAATCTATTGGCTAGGATTTTGTAGAAAATTTTTGCATCCATATTCATGAGTGAAATTGGTCTGAAATTCTCCTTTTTAGTTGGGTCTTTTTCTAGTTTGGGTATCAGGGTGATGTTTGCTTCATAGAACGTGTTGGGGAATATTCCTTCCTCCTCAATTTTTTGGAATAATTTCTGCCATATGAGAATACGCTCTTCTTTGAAGGTTTGATGGAATTCTGCTGTGAAGCCATCTAGGCCAGGGCATTTTTTTGGTTGGAAGATTTTCTATTGTTTCTTTAATCTCAGTGCTTGAAATTTGTCTGTTCAGGAGCTCTATTTCTTCCTGGCTAAGTCTAAGGAGAGGGTGTGATTCCAAATATTGATCCATTTCCTTCACATTTTCAAATTTCTGGGCATAGAGTTTCTGGTAGTATGCAGAGATGGTCTCTGGTATCTCTGTGGGATCAGTTGTTATTTCCCCTTTATCATTTCTGATTGAGGTTACTAGAGATTTTATTTTTCTGTTTCTAGTTAGTCTGGCCAAAGGTTTATCTACTTTATTGAGTTTTTCAAAAAACCAACTCCTTGTTTCATTAATTTTCTGAATGATTCTTTTGTTTTCAATTTCATTGATCTCTGATTTGATTTTAGATATTTCTTTTCTTCTACTGAGTTTAGACTTAGATTGTTCTTCTTTTTCCAATTCCATAAGATGGTTTGTGAGTTTGTTGATGCGATCTCTTTCTGTTTTTTGAATGTAGACATCTAAATCAATGAATTTTCCTCTCAAAACTGCTTTTGCAATATCCCACAAGTTTTGGTAGCTTATGTCCTCATTGTTGTTATGCTCAAGGATGTTAATGATTTCCTGTTTTATTTCTTCCTGTACCCATCTGTCATTCAACAGGTTGTTTAATTTCCATGCCTTTGTGTGGGGTTGAACATTTTTGTTAGAGTTGAGTTCTACCTTTAGTGCCTTATGGTCTGAGAAGATACACGGTAAAACTTCAATTCTCTTTATTCTCTTGAGGTTTGTTTTGTGGCCTAGGATATGATCAATTTTGGAGAAAGTTCCATGATAAACTTTGGAGAATGTTCCATGGGGTGATGAGAAGAATGTATATTCTTTATCTTAGGGATAGAGTGTTCTACTTGCATTTATCAACCATAGTTGTTCTAGGGTCTCATTTAAATCTCTTATATCTTTGTTTAATTTCTGTTTAGAGGATCTGTCCAGCTCTGTAACAGGGGTGTCAAAATCCCCTGTTACTATGGTATTATTGGATATCATATTGCTCACACTGAGTAAGGTCTGTTTCAAGAATCTAGGAGCATTTAAATTGGGTGCATAAATATTTAGAATTGAAACATCTTCTTGTTGTATTTTTCCCTTGACCAACATAAAGTGACCATCTTTGTCTTTTCTGACTTTAGTTGCTTTAAATCCACATGTATCTGAAAATAAGATTGCAGCTCCTCTTTTCTTCTGAATTCCATTTGCCTGAAAAATTGTCTTCAACCCTTTACTCGGAGTTTTAATTTGTCTTTTGAAGCCAGGTGTGTTTCCTGCAGACACCAGATGGATGGCTTGTGTTTTTCAATCCAGTCAGCCTGTCTATGCCTCCTCAGTGGGGAATTCAAGCCATTAACATTCATTAAGATAATTGATAAGTGTGGTAGTATTCTATTCATTTTATTTTGTGAGAGTCCATTGCTTAGTTTTACCTTTTGCATCAGTGTGGAAGTTAGGTTCTGTCCTTCAATTGCTGAGTTCTTACTTTGCTGTTGATTCATTATGATGGTCAGTGTGTAGAACAGGTTGAAGTATTTCCTGTAGAGCTGGTCTTGTTGTGGCAAATTTCCTCGATGTTTGTATATCAATAAATTATTTGATTTTTGTCAATTTTAAAGCTCAGCTTAGCAGGATATAGAATTCTTGGCTGGAAATTGTTCTGTATAAGTAGATTAAAGGTAGGTGACCATTGTCTTCTTGCTTGGAAAGTTTCATTAGAGAAGTCTAAAGTCACTCTGATGGATTTGCCCCTGTAGGTCAACTGGTGTTTACTCCTGGAAGCTTGAAGAATCTTTTCTTTTGTCTTGACTTTGGACAGGTTCATCAAAATGTGTCTTGGAGAATCTCAGAATTGAGGCAACCTGGGGTCTGATATCCCTCTGAAAGGAGTGTGTCAGAATCTTTGGTGATATTTGGGAATTTTTCTTTTATAATATTCTCTAGTATGGCTTCCATTCCCCTGGGGCATTCTTCTTCCCCTTCTGGGATTTCTATAACTCGTATGTTGGAATGCTTCATAAAGTCCCATAATTCTGACAGTGAACATTCTGCTTTCTCTCTCTTCTTTTCTGCCTCTTTAACTATCTGAGTTATCTCAAGAACTTTGTCCTCTACTTCTGAAATTCTTTCTTCCGCATGGTGTAACCTGTTGCTGATACTTTCTATTACATCTTTAAGTTCCCTAATTGACTGCTTCAGTTCCTTCAACTCTGCTATATCCTTTCTATATTCTTCATATCATTCATCTCTTATTTGATTCTGTTTTTGGATTTCCTTTTGGTTATTTTCCACTTTTTTAGCAGTTTCCTTTATTGTTTCCATCATTTCCTTCATTGTTTTCATCATGTGTATTCCAAATTCCCTTTCTGTCATTCCTAACATTTCTTTATAGGTGGAATCCTCTGCAGTAGCTACCTCATGGTCCCTTGGAGGGGTTGCTCTGGACTGGTTCTTCATGTTTCCAGGAGTTCTGCTGATTCTTCCTCATAAGTGATTTCTTTTATCTGTTTCCTTGCCCTAATTTTCCTTTCACTTTCTCTTGCTCTTTAAGTTGCCATGCCTGTGGACTAGGGTTTCAATAAGTCCTTTTTGTACAGGACCAGAAGGATGAGAAGGTTAAAGGGCGGGAAGAAATAAAAGAAAGAAAGAAAGAAAGAAAAGAAAAGAAAAAAAGAGAAAGGAGAAGTGGTGGATGAAAGGGAATATTGACAAAAAGAAGACAGGCACAGAAAGAGGGATACAGAGCAATATAGGTGTACAGTAGGGTACTTTGACACAACCTTAAAAAAAAAAACCCCAACCTCTGGGGGTGCCAGGTTTGGTGGTTCCCTTGAGGTCAGCATCTCTTTGCTAGCCTGATCAGACACAGTACCCCACCTCCACCAAGTAGAGAGGGTAGGCAAAAATGCTATAAATCAAACCAAAACAAGAAAACAGAAAACTTTAATGGATAAAATTGGGTGAAAAACCAAATAATAGGGGTAGAAACACTAGCAAAAATGAAGTTCTAATTATTGAAAAAGGCAACAATGAGAAAATGTATTTAAACTACAGAAATGGAGAAAGAAAAAAAGAAAAGAAAAATCTATAGGGAAAAGGTTGAAATTAAAAAACAAAGCAACAACAACAAAAAAAACAAAAGCAAACAAACAAGCAAAAAACAATAACAAAGCAGTATATAGATCTTGTTGAATATTGTCTGGGCGACAGGTGATCTTCTGGGGTTTGAGATGTTAATCAGAATGCTGATACAACTGGAGACCTATACTGATTTCTCAAACCCTGAAATCTCTCTTCAGCCCTCTTAAAAGTCACTTTAAACTTCTAGACTTGGCTAAGCAAAAGCTTTCCCAGGAAAGCCCTTTTCACTGGGATCACTGCTGAAGTGGCTATCCACTTACCCAGTGTGCTCCTGAGGGTTAAGGCTGTAAGGTGGCTCAGTCCCGGCCTTTAGACTGCTAAGTCACTAAATTACTAGCTCCCGCCCGATGCTTGCTCTGGGAGCCTGAAGGAGGAGCTTGCTGGGGCAGTTCTCTCACAATGGCTCCCTGCAGCCCAGAGCTGAACACTATAGCTCCATCCAGCTCAGAGGCTCAGTCTGGGGCCTTAGACAACACCCAAAGTTCTCTGCACTCCTGTCTAAGCTCTCCCAAGGCAGTTCAACTGCGTGCCAAGTCCAAAAACACCAAAACAGCTCACAGGTAAGGCCTTTCCAGTTTGCAGTCTCACTGCTGCTGTACTTACAGCTGCCGGCAGGATTAGACCGAACGAACACACACAACCACTTGCCAGTTTTCCACTGCTTTTGTCCTCCTCTTGGGGTCCAGAAGTCTCTTGCTGACTCCCTGTGTCCTCAAAGGGATGATTATAGGCAGATCCCACCACCCAGAGGTGCCTGGAGTCTTGTCTCCCCATACTCACGGTGTCCAGTTGCAAGGAGGCTGTTACTCGGCCACCATCTTGCTCTACCTCCCTAGATAGTTCTAAAATAAAACAGAAGAGAGCTAAAAAGTAAACTTGGACAGCAAAGAAAATGTACCTAATTCAACAATCTTTTCCCTCAAGGAACTCATTCCCAGGTATTTAACTTCTCCACTTTGAGGGAAATCATCTTATGATGACTAGAGATACTAGAGGTTATCTTCAGTGAGGCCCGTGTGGACTGTGTCAACTTCCCTGCTGTTTCTAGCTGTGGCATCCAACACTACCTCTTACTGGATTCCCTAAAACCTGCCCATATGTTTCTTGATATAATAGTTGCTTTTGCAACTTCCCATAATTACTACATTTGAATGTGCTTATCTGTTTTAGTGTATTGAAGATTCATTGATAAAGGTTATATTGGCCTCTGTCATCTTTAGAGCTACAAAATGCAATTATTGGGATTGATTGTGCTTTGAAAACAAGGTGGTGGTGAGACCTTTTTTTTGACACAGAGTCTCACGTCTCAGGCACTCGTCCTGGGTAGAGTGCCATGGCACCATCACAATTCACAGCAATCTCCAATTCTTGGGCTACAGTGATCCTCTTGCCTCAATTTTTCCATTTTTAGCAGAGATGGTAGAGTTTTTCTATTCTTGCACAGACTGCTCTCGAACTCCTGAGTTCAAGCAGTTCACCTGCCTCGGCCTCCCAGAGTGCAAGGATTACAGGCATAAGCCACTGTGCCTGGTGAGGTGAGGCAATTTCTCTCTGAAGAAAATATACTCCAGGGGAATTTTGCCAAAGATGGGATAATACATCTCCTACAACCTCACTATCCAAAACTCTGGGGAAATTATTTAACCATTTTCTACATCTGTAAAATGAGAAGTGTTGTATTGACAGCCTTAATACATTTTCCCTGAGATGCGAAATTGAGATCAAGCTACAGGCTACTTCCTCCTTTTTAGCATCTGGTCAGAGAGCTGATGGATACCCTCTTTGGTCCCAACAGGATGACATAAATTTGCAAAAAGATGATAAGAATACCAGGGATGCATTGATCAAAAGATTTGGTACTCAGAATGGAGCTCAGAGAATTGAATTTTAAAAGAAATAATTTGCCAAATAATGAAGAAAAGATAACTGTGGCAGATGAACTGGTAAAAAATAATTGTGACCAGGTGGTGGCGCCTGTGGCTCAGAGGGATAGGGCATTGGCCTCATATACTGGAGGTGGCGGGTTCACACTCAGCCCCAGCCAAAAACTGCAAAAAAAATTGTGACCATTGAACTGTAGAGGGTACTTACATTGGATCTGAGATTTATCTTCTGATCAATGTTGTCATTGCTTTGTGAGTCCTAGATTAAATAGTCTCCTATCTTTTGGGGGGAAAAAAGATTCTAAATGAGCTTGACAATACATGTTGTTTTAGGATTCTGGACAATTCAATTGTCTCTTATTTCTGTCACATGGTAGTGTCAAAGATAAAGTTGAACACTAGTTAAAGCAGAAAGGACAGATTTTAATCAATAATATACTACTGAAATAGGAAAGGAGTCCAGCATGAACTGAATTCAAATTAGATATGTACAGAGGTGAGAATGAGAGACTAGTAAGAGGGGTAATTGGGATCTCAGTAGCATCAGGGAGGTAAAAAATAAATAAATAAACAGGTTGGTCAGTATAAAATGCTAAGTAGGCCAGAGTGCCTGTGACTAGCAGTTATGGGGATAGGGACCCAGAGATAGCCACCCTGTCTTCCCTGGTGATGACATTTTAAAGGAATGACTTTTGGGTCTTTAAGAAAGACAATCCCAAGTTTTAGGACATATGTAGACAATTCAATGGGACAAAGGTAAAATTCACCATTGCAAGCCCTTTCTAGTAAATGCTCTAAGAAAGGGTGGACAGCCAACCTCAGCCTAGAACAAACAGTAAATTTGTTTGGCATTCTTGAGCTTTCTCAGGTAGTCACTCTGGGGGGGCTTGGATCATTCCAGGGATGTGGCCTCGAGCTGTTAAAAACTATGCTCATTCTTTTATCTTTTAACATAAGGGGAAAGGAATGGACAAAATTATTGGTGCTAAGACTCTATAGTTTTTATAGGGAAATATACAACAAATAAATGTGTAAAATAAAAAGGATTAATACCATAATAAAATATAACAAATTAATAACAAAAGCTCTCAGAAATTAACAACAAAAGTCACTTGTCTAATAGAAAGGAAATGGGCAAAAGATATGAAAAGGAAATTCAAAAAAGAGGAAAGACAGGAAAGGGGACAACCCACAAAAGAGTTCAGAATTGTATAAATGGAATTTTTAAAAAAATTGGCTGTTACGTTGGCAAAAGCGAAAAAGAATCATAACATGCAGAGTGGCAACTGAACACAGAAGTAAATATTCTTGTGTAATAAAATGTTATACTATTTTAGTATATATTTCCTCAAGTTGAAAAATGTAGACAAGTTTTAATGTAGCTGTTTAAATTGGGGAAATTTAAGTAGAAATAAAAATACTATGATAGAAATAGAAAAGGAAGATTGAAGAATTATTATTGCTTAGCCATTTAAAAGAATTTAAATGTCCCAAAATGAAGAAATAGTCAGACAAATGAGTAAAGCAATGTTATAATTATTATCCTGAGAGAACTGTTAAAGTTGAATGTTAAGTTTAGAAAATTTGTTGCATGAATCCACTTTTATAAAAAATTTTGAGTGCTGTAAAATGACTGTGTGATGATATGTATGAATATGCTAAAGGAACAGTATCAATGTAGCTGGTGCAGGAGGGTTTATGTAGGCTTATTTTTGACACTTTATGTTTTTTGGATAATGCAACAAGCATTTATTACTTTAGTAATTGAAATGACTGATATTCTTAAATATCAATGATATTTTAGAAATTGTATACAGAAAAATAAAAAATTAAGTAAAACACTAAATGCAAGAAGTATAAAGTTTTGTAAGGTAAAATGACAGGACAGGAGGTTGGACATACCTCATTATCCCCCACCCCCACCCCTAGGATTTAGTCACAACAACCGACCAGCATTAATGTTAAAACAGACATGTTTTAATGTCATTAATGTCATAAGATGGACAGAATGAACTTTTTGTGTAATTGTCAATAATATGTATATGAAGAGGTTTTTTTCTGAGACTCTATATCACTTAAGATAAGAAGGACACACAGGGAGAATGATTTCTTCAAAGGTTCAAACCTGAAGGTTTTCAACACTATTCATTTTATTTGTTTATTTATTTATTTTTGAGACAGAGTCTCACAAGATAACAAATTATGAATAAGACGTAAGGCCATGCCAAACAAGGGTTAAGGCATGTACTCCCACCACTTAAAGTATAAACCATATTCTACCACAAGGTTTTTCTTTTTCTCTAGTAGCTAAACAAGCACAGGCCTCAAGATAAATAATATTAGAACAACTGAAGCTTCATTATCAGGTGCTGACCTCCATCCCCTGTTCCACAAGCCATAAATTCAGCATTGAGTGGAAAAGAGACTGATTTCAGTAACTTTCTCCTAATAAGAAGACCACTGATGATTATTGGTTCTGGCTGGTTTTATGGAGGCTGTGCACTTGAGTGCCTTTGTGTTGTGAAAAGACCCTTTGGTGTATAAAGCCTGATTATAATACTTTTAAATGTTAAGCTTCCCTACCAAGTGAACATGGATCATATTCGTTCAATACATATAGGTCAGATAACCTTCATGAATATCCATAGTTTCTCTTGGAACCTGTTGAATACGTGTACTTGGCCAACCTTTTCAGCTTAAATTCATGTCTTAACCAGTAGCCAAGAAACACATGAAAAAATGTTCATCATCCCTAATCTTCAGAGAAATGCAAATCAAAACCACCCTAAGATATCATCCAACCTCTGTGAGAATAGCCCATATCAAAAGTCCCAAAGCTGCAGATGCTGGCAAGGGTGTGGAGAAAAGGGAACATTTTTATTCTGTTAGTGGGATTGCAAATTCATACAGTCTCTTTGGAAAGAAGTATGGATATGCTCAAAGAACTAAAAGTAAAACCTTCCATTTGATTCCTCAATCCCATAAATAGGCATTTACCCAGAAGAAAAAAAAATCATTTTATGATAAGGACATTTGCACTGGAATGTTTATCACACCTCAAGTCACAATCACCAAGACTTGTAATCAGCCCAAGTGCCCATCAATACATGAACGGTTTAATTAACTGTGGAATATGTATACCATGGAACTCTATTCAGTCATAAAAAGATGGAGACTTTACATCTTTTGAATTAACCTGGATGGAGTTAGAAAATATTCTACTTAATAAAGTATCACAAGAATGGGAAAGCAAGTATCCAATGCACTCAATACGAATATGAATGCAGTAGGTAAAAAATACAGGCCTACGCAAGAGAAAAACACAATTAAACTCAAGTGGGGGTGGGGGAAGAAGGAAGGAGGGAACAGGAAGGGGAAGAGGGAGGGGGGAAGGGAGGATTGGGACCTGTTGAATACGTGTACTTGGCCAACCTATTCAGCTTAAATTCATGCCAAACAGACACAATATAAGGGTACATGGCACACCTCCTGGGAGAATAGCACAACTATAACTTGGACTTAACCTAACAAATGCAAATAAAGTAACCTAATCTTATGTACCCTCATATTAATCTGAAAAAAAAAAAAGTACGTCTTACCCCTTTCTGCCTCAAAGTATCTGTTACTGGTCTTTGGCTGGAGGCTCTTCTTCCCAGCCTGTTAGAATGACCACCCTACAGGCTGTAAACCTTTTTAAGAAGTAAATCTCTGCTCTCTAAATCCATAATGGTGTAATTTTTAAGTTAATAAAACTCATAAGATTAATGCTCAATGCAAAGTTTAACTATTAAAACCATATAAGCATTTTTATTGAGTCACCATTTCCCCATCCCTTGATATTGTCACTTCATAATTGCAGTTAGCTTAATAGGTTAAAAAAAGTCATGCTTTATATTTTCTGACTATTAATGAGGATTGACAATTTTTCTTATATTTTTGGCCATTTGTTAAAATCTGTGAAATTTTTATTCATGTTTTTATATTATATTGTTTGTCTTTAGCTTAAAAATTATTTGGAATTATGCATAGGTCTATATTCTTGATAGTACTTCATTATATATTTTGCAAACTTCTTGTAGTTTATGACTTCTTTTTTATGGTGCTTTTATAACTATCTTAGTTTTAAAAAATACTTTTCTACCTTAAGTGATACAGATTATCTCATATTAATTTAATTTTTATCATATGTGTCTTATTAAGCATAGAATTGATTTTTGTATATACCCTGTTTCCCCGAAAATAAGACAGTGTCTTATTTTAAGGTGTGCTCCCAAAGATGCACTAGGTCTTATTTTCAGAGGATGTCTTATTTTGGGGGAAACAGGGTAGTATGAAAATTTTT
Source organism: Nycticebus coucang (assembly GCF_027406575.1). Lineage (NCBI taxonomy): Eukaryota > Metazoa > Chordata > Mammalia > Primates > Lorisidae > Nycticebus > Nycticebus coucang. The sequence continues at coordinate 106,221,705 of NC_069786.1, read as the reverse complement.
CAAGTAGATATTCCTGTATCAACAATAGTGCTAGCAACTTCTTGATTATTTCCTCTTTTCCCCACAGGACTGCAATGACCATTCTGTTTCTATATCAAAGCTGTATGTACCTGTGAGTTTCTTTCTAGGCTATTCATCTTTTTCCTTTAATCTTTCTATCCATCCTTATGCCGATACTATACTATCTTAATCATTATGACTTTATGTAGACCTTAATTTTTAGTAACACAAGATCTCTCCATCTTATTTTTTTTTTTTTTTTTTTTTTTTTGTAGAGACAGAGTCTAACTTTATGGCCCTCGGTAGAGTGCCGTGGCGTCACACAGCTCACAGCAACCTCCAACTCCTGGGCTTAAGCGATTCTCTTGCCTCAGCCTCCCGAGCAGCTGGGACAGGCGCCCACCACAACGCCCGGCTATTTTTTTGGTTGCAGTTTGGCCGGGGCCGGGTTTGAACCCGCCACCCTCGGTATATGGGGCCGGCGCCCTACCGACTGAGCCACAGGAGCCGCCCTCCATCTTATTTTTTAATTCTCAAGTATATTATTGTTCCTTTGCTCTTTCTAATGCATATGGGAATTAGCTTGCTAATTTTCACATGTGCACAATGGATTTGATTAAATTGTACTAATTCCACAGAACAATTTAAGGGAAATTAGCATCATTACAATAGACATTCTTCCTGTCCATGAATATAGTATAGTATAACTTCTATCTCATTAAAACTAATTTCTTTTTTGATAATTTCTTATCCTGTTCTTGACATATTGTATATAATTTTCATTAAAATTATCCCCAGAGACTGTAAATAATTTATTGTCTCTAGAGAGAGAATTTTTTACATATTATAAATTTATAAATTATATGTTCAACCTCCTTGTTGCCTGCAGAAATCTTAAGGACCATCTTAAAATCTTGCCTCCCTTAAGTTCTCTGCCTATCACAAGTGCTCTGTTCTCACTTCATTCATAGCTTTCCTAGACAATTGAAAACTGTATAAAATGTGAATTCAAATATTTTCAGAGCACAAAGTGACTATTTTTTAAAAAAATTGAAGTTGAGCTGTAGTGAAATAATCACTTACTATATCTGTACATCTGTAGCTTTCCTAACTAGGGGATGAGTTCTCTAATTGCTACTTCTATACTGAGATCTTTCCTCTTCTCAGAAGAGTAGTATGGTACGTTCTCCACACAACATTGGAAGCTTCCTCCTCTGAATCTCAATCCAGTAAATAACATAAAAATATGTGACATTAAAACAATGCCTCCCTCTTTAACATAATAATATTTATTAACCCGTGTGGCAAAATGCATATTATAATCACGAGTAAAAGATAAAACAGTAAAATGGACACTGTTTGTATAACTCCATCCTTACCTGTTTTGCATCAGAAATGGGATCTTAAGTAAAATTCCAAAAGAGAAAGTATGATTTAATTTTACAGGTACTAAAAGGCAAATTTGTAGCTTTTGATCAGGATGCAAGAACAGTGTTAACCACTGAATTTTTAGAAGTTTTCCACCTGTAATTTTCAATGGCTAGTAAGCATCACCATTAGATCTTAATTGGCAATCATGACGTCTGGTCTAGCAGCCCCTATTGAATTAAATATGAAAGTGCTGACCTAATTTCCCAGACATTTGGAAAGCATCATGTCTTGCTGCTTTCTAGTATACACAGCCTGTAATAAATGGCCCCTTTAATTGCTGTCCTACTGTTTTGACTAGCAGATCGCTTCTACAAGAGCCCTGCAGGATAAAAGCCAGCTTGAGAACTTAAGCTTCTGCAATTTATGACAGAAGCTTAATTATTCCACCATTAATCACGAGTGATTTCTGGTTTTGAATCTAACGCAGGGCAGACATGTCCATTTATTCTTAGGTTGCCATGCAGAATTCTGTACAAATTACCCTGAGCTTGCTGCTCATGTGGTATCAGTAAAGCTGTCATATTCACTGCAAAGTTCTTTTGCCGGAGAAACTGTGGGGATCAGAGATAATAGCTTCTTGCTAGTTGTAGGAACTAATGAGATTTACACTCTATCCTTTTCTGCTGGGAAAGGAATGTGGTATAATTCTCTTTCTCCATATCCTTGCTACTTACAGTGGGGGAAGAGGGGGGAATCAGCATTATTGGCATCAACTTGGGTCCCAACCTGGATGTACTGAATGAGAATCTGCATTGTCACTAGGTCCCCAGGTGATTCGTCCCCAGGTGCTTTTCAAGATTCAAAAGCAGTGCTCAGTGGGTCTTAGAGCGCTATCAACCAACTCTGAGTATAATAATGATTAATACTGTAGAATAATTATAACTTTTATACATGTAATTGTCGATAATATGTATATGATGAGTTTTTTTTTTTCTGAGACTCTATATCATTTAAGATAAGAAAGGCACAGAGAGAGTGATTTCTTCAAAGGCTCAAACCTGAAGATTTTCAACACTATTCATTTTATTTATTTATTTATTTATTTTTGAGACAGAGTCTCCCTTTATCACCTGGTAGAGTGCTGTGGCATCACAGCTCACAGCAACCTCAAACTCTTGGGCTCAAGAGATCCTCTTGCCTCAGCCTCCCGAGTTGCTGTAATCTGTCCTCCTTTCCCAGGACTGAAGACACAGCAGTCTATCACCTAAGGCACATGAAGGAGTGGATTATTCTGTAGTTCCTACAACAATCATCTTTCTCCAGATAATATCTTACCATGGTGTTTACCCCACAGCATTGAGACTCCTACCCTACATGCCAAGATCCAGTAGGCATTTGCAGAGACTGGGGAGGAAGAGTGAACCAGCTTGGCTGATCTGGGCCTGGAGAGCTTCCTGCTTTAGAAGCGTGGATGACACAGAGCTAGATGGTTGGGTCCCTACATGCCAACTAACATTTCTCACATTAGAACTTATAGTCTCTCCCCAACTCATGTTTTATTTTCTGCCAAGCAAAGGACTGTTTTAAATTCACTGTAACAGTCATATATCTCTTGACTTGAAATAGATAAAATAAACTAGCAGATAAAATAAATCCTCCTCTTTCCTATCTCATAAGGACTCTACCCACTTCAGGATAAGATCTCCCGATTACTTTCCTCCATCTCCCACCAAATCTGCTCTGAACTTGCACATTTGCATTAATGAATACGTATCTGCCAAATATAAGTGCCTTAAACCAGTAGTCCTTAAACTTTAGCATCAGGGTTACTTAGATGATTTGTTAAAACACAGACTGCTGGACCCCATCCACAGAGTTTCCGCTTCAGGAGTGAGTCCCCAGATTTTGTATTTCTAATAAGTTTCCAGGTAATGCAGATGCCACCAGTGTGGGCGCCACACTCTGAGAATCACTGCTATCAAAATGGAATTCCAGGCATCAGGAGCAGGTGAGGAATTTTGCAGTAGGTAGGTGCTACACCAGCATCTCTTCTATGCATCAGGCTTGCCTGCTGGTGTCCCCCAGGCCAGCCAAGGTCTTACTAGTCCAGGCTTTATATAGCTAGAGCAGTGATGTACAGAAATACATCACCCCTTCCCCCACAGCTGGTCTCTTTAACCAGCTTTTTTCTAGCCACTTCATGCAAAGGCAAGAAGTCTCTTGTGCAAAAACATTTTACAGACACAGAAAGTGACGCAGCTAGTAATATGCCCGCCTGCCATAGATATTTAATGGGCAAGGCTGGCACACCAAGAGCAGAAAATGGTGAGAGCTAAAGTAGCACCGTCTGTCTATTGTCTACTTGGACTCCGAGATCCACAGATTAAGCAACTATCAAAGAAAACTGTTTGGTTTTCTTTCCTTTCCCAAAAGTGGAAACTGTTTCTCCCCTTAACAAAGAAAATGAAGAGGGCTTATCTACTACACCATCTAAAATTGGTATTTTGAACTGTTATGTGTCTGTTAAATATTTATCGGTTTTCTTTAGTAGCATAAGAAATGATTGTGCTTAATATAAATAATACAAAGTTACCTATGTAATAGGAGCATGTCAAATGTAAGCATGTGCTCATTCATTCAAACATTCACTTATTTAACAAATGTCTGGCATATACTAGGAAATGTGCAAAGTTCAGAGACAACAGATGTAGGAAGTCAAGAGTGACATTTTCTCAGAATGTGAATGTTTCTTTTGCCAGGGATCCAGGAATGCCTGAATTCATCTCTGCAAATCTGTCCTCCTTTACTGGGAAATCTAAATACTATCTAATAAATAGCAGTACAACTGCTTCAGACATTTATTCTTTGTTAAAATTACACAGAAAACGCCGCCCTTGTTACCTCATCAGTCACGGTCCTGGAAGGAAATCAGGTGTACACAAAGAGCCAAACCAAATTAAATAAAGGTGCTATTCACGGAGGTATGGACAAGGTTGGGGAAACAAGGAAAAGCAAAGCTCTCAGGGACTAGCAATAGCAGGAGGCTTCTACCACCCGTAGGCCTGATGGTCCAGGTATTACTGGAATCTAAGAATAACTGTAACTGTAAAGAGACTAACTGCAGTTGGAGGAAAGATAGCCAATGCCCAAACCCTGGCCAACCTGAGGAGGGAGTGAAAATTATTCCAAACTCTCTTCGCTCCACCTTCCAACTTCCTACCACTGCTTCCCGTTAACTGAATCCAACCAGAAGCCCAAGTGACATCATTTGTAGGATCAACCTCTTGAAGCATAAAGCAGGGCTCATAGTAGATAATGTACACACTTAAAATCTCCTTCCTCAGGTGTAATCCCACCAATCACCCTCCCTCTGCCCAACCTCCCCCCTCCCTCCTCTCCCTATCCCCCTTCCCCATATTCTTAGATTATAACTGGGTTTTAGCTTTCCTATGAAAGCCATAAATTAGTTTCACGGTAGGGCTGAGTACATTGAATACCTTTTCTTCCATTCTTGAGATACTTTACTAAGAAGAATATGTTCCAGCTCCATCCATGCGGTGCATCTTACAAGGGTACATGTGAAACTCAGTGAATGCAGAATATGATTGTCTTAACACAATAACTAAGAAAATGCCAGGAATGCTATGTTAACCAGTGTGATGAAAATGTTCAAACTGTTTATAAAACCAGTGTATGGTGCCCCATGATCATATTACTGTACACAGCTATGATCTAATAATAATAAAAAAATAAAATTAAAAAAAATAAAATAAAATAATTAAAAAAAAATTTCCCTCCTCCTCAACTATAAATCACAGAAATGGAAAAGAGAAGAATTTCCATGAAGACAGAGGGGGAAAGATACCTTTGCCTCCAAAACTGATTCTTTGAAACTGATTCCTTTGACAATTCTGCTGCAACAAAGGAAAGATGCATCACAGGTAAACGGGCATCCTTTCCTAGGAATCAGGTACTACCTAGAAATGTGACAAGCTGCAATGTGCAGGGCAGACAGGCAACATGGACCATGCTCGCTGAAAACTAAGACTGATTAACAACTTGACTCAGACCAGAAATCCCTCTTCCCTTAGGAGTTAGGAGCCAGCAATAGCAGGAACAAGCAATAGCAGGAGGCTTCTACCACCCCTAGGCCTGATAGTCCAGGTGTTACTGGAATCTATTAGGGGAGTGCGTGAGCACAGGACTACTGACATGATCAAGGTGCATGCACTTCTCTTCCTGAAGATGGATATAATTAGACTCTTGGGTTTATTTGTGTATAGTCATTTCAAATTTAGAAAAAAGAAAAGTCTGGCTATTTTTTTAAAGACATATATACAGCTCGAACTATATATATATTTTTCATTCTGTCTTTAAATGTTGCTGTGCTATTTCTCTTTGGAAAAAAACACACAAGAATATAAAGAGTAAAGTCATTTTAAAAATTGTTTACACTATATTATCACAAATTAGGCAAAGTCTGCAGTAAAAACTCAGGAGACTGATTTTCAAAAATAAACAATTAAAAACAGTGGAACTAAGCTGGTCTATGTGCAGAAAAACTAATGGAAAACATTCTTTTTCACAGTGGGTTCTTGGTCCCATATTGGTTATGTATTGGTAACCAGTAAGATGTGGCAATCAAAGATGAAGCACAAGAGTTGAAAATTAGCTGATCTTTGCTATTGCCAACTCAAGCATGATGCTACCATTTGCTCTCCCAACAACACATTATTACAAGCAAGAACAATGTGCAGTGAGGTTATTCAAATTCTACTGGAAATGAAGGGGCTCTGCTCTGGCTCTAGGTCCACAGGTTTAGAAGGATTTGTCATGGGTAGAATAGAGTTGACCAATGGCCCAAAAGCTCCTTCCCTTAGAGATCACCCTCAGTATAAGGGGAAGCGTATATACACAGGTGATTAGTCCTGACACCCAGATGGGGATTGCTGTCTACTTCCTTTGACTTTGGGAATAAAATTTTGGAAAGAGAAGGAAGACCAGAAGGAGCAGTGGAGAAACTGACCAAAGCAAGAGGTGAGGGGACTTCCTTTTGACAGTCCCTGGGTCAGTATCCTTTTTGCATCTAAAGCCTCAATTATTTAAAATTTCTGGTTGGGAGGTAAGGAGGCGAAAACAAGGAGGAGGGATATTTCTCTCCTTTGTGAATCCTCATTAGAGTCCTAGGATCCTCACTGACCCTTTATCTCTAACCCATTAATTAATCTCTAATATTGGAAGCCAATCCAGGTACCTTTTATGTGCTTCAATGATGTTAGTGTGGTTTTCCCCAAACTCTTGAAGTCAAGAATCAAGTTTATAAAAACTAGTGGATCCACTCATCCCTCACTAGAAAGGTTAACTGGTCTCCTGAATTGTGGAGGGAACAGGAGCATCTCAAAGTTGTTATCAAAGAGCATCTTTTCTCTTCTGGAATTGCTTTCATATCATTTTAGTAGCAGCTTATCTATAATCCAAACGAGTAAATCACAAAGACACTGTACTTAGGAATTACTGGTATTAGTCATATACACACTTGCAATGTATTATTACATGTACATAGCACATACTAGTGATGAGCTTTTCCCCTCAATCTTATTAAATACTTTTCTTCAAAGTTTAAAGATTTCAGGGGGGGTAAAATTTTAAATTTCTTTTGTTTAAATTTCACTATTACATTCTCTCTTCACGTTAATGGCTAAAGTGCAGTTTAATATCTTCATTATCCTTTGGTATAAATTCAACTGATGCTTCCTAGTTGTAAGCAAGACTTTGTTCAGGGCCTGTGAAAAATAATGCTGTTGTTTGTTAGGAGTTCAGCAGAGCTGGGCTGAGAGAGCAAGCTGAGCTGCAGGTGTTGGAGCAACTGATTAAAGCAATAAGACATAAGAGAAGGCACTGAGGCTTAAATCACTTCCTGCAATGGTTTAAAAAAGAGTTTAAAACTGGAGAAGGTGCCAGCTCCTGTTTCAATTTCTCCCTCTACCGTGAATGACACACCCAGAGTGGGGTCAGGTGGATCGGCCCAGAAGCACCGTCTTCTTACTGTTGAGGGAGCCCCAAACAAAAAGCTCCTGCACTATATGAGCCTGAAGTCAGAGGGCTGGGTGAGAGAACAGGGCTGGAAGGGAAAAAGTACAGATTATGAATCAGAGCGTGGAAAATTGCCTTCCAGATTTATCCCTCCTTCCCTCATAAGGAGGTCTCAGCAGAGACTCCTGAAGAAGACCTCTGCTCAAGGCTTCAGATAAAGAGACATAGGAATGAAGCACCGTGGCTAGAAATGTAAATATGCAAAGAACATGCCTGGCCAGAGGGCCGGAGTCCTCACTGCAACTCCCTTCAGAGACTGTGATATATTCCCTCTGCACCAGCTCTGGAACAGGAGGGAAGGTTTCCCCATGGAGGCTGCCAGGTAAAGGCTTTGAGACTGCCTATTTCCTAATTGAACAGTCACACACAGACTTAAACCAGCAGCCAGACTTCTCACTGCTGATGTCTTACTGAAAGTCCACTCTGTCATTTTCCACCTAGGCCTACTTTGAGTGATATTCAGCCATCCAAATGGATTTCTAGTTCCTCTTTTTCAATGTTTGACCAAACATTGACTAGAGTGAAAATGATGGTAATGATAAAAACCATAGCTGAAAAAACAAAGAAAAAATGATGTGTACATTTCAGTCTATTTGAAATAACTGAGAGATTACAGAGCTGGAGTGGAAACGATGGCAGGTTCTCTTCCACACTTACAGGTGAATGTAGACCAAAGCATGATTAGAAACACTGTTCTAGTGTGACAGATGGGAACTGGGTGGTCATCCAAGTTCCTACACACCAACTCGTATATAGGAAGAGGAAAAGTGCCTCGGGAATGATGGAAAGAAAAAATTATATACAGGCTTTGCCTGTAAACTTAATATTTAGGGAGCCAACATGTATGTGTGGAAGGCAAAGCCTTAAAACCTTTTCAGAAAGTCTAAGATAGTTTGTGCTGTTTGGACTGCGATCGGCTATTTAGGTTATTTTAGCATTGGGTCTGCATGATGTAGGCAGTTTATGTGAGTCTCTTATCCAGTGTCGTATTAGTAATTCTGTTTCATTTAATATTATGTAATAAATAAATCATTATGCCTTTGTGAAATGTCAGAAATTCCTGCCTGTATTAGTCAGAATAGGCTACGCTGCACTGCAGTAACAAGTAAACCACAAATCTCAGCAGTGTAATACATATACAACAAACTTACATTTCTTGTCTACATCACAATCTCATTTCAAGTGGTTATTCACCACATACCTCTTTTCTTACAACTCTGACGGTGAAAATCCTTCGAATTCAGCCATCTGGACAAGAGGGAGAGCAAGAAGGCAGCCCTTACACTCTTCACTGCCCGACATTACTTCCACCCCGTCCCATGGGTGAGAATGAACGTGGAGGAGCACATGAAATTCTCTGAGTAATAAAGCATTCAGCCACCCTCACAGAATCGTTTCTGTCCAATTTGGTGCAGCCAAAAGCTCTGAAGGCCCAGGAATCTCTGGGAAAGGTCAGAGTGTTATCTGTCTGCAGTTCTGGACTATAGAATCACCAAGCTCAGGAAATACGGTTGGGAGGTTTCTGTGCAATAGAATCCTGTTTTTGCTTTTGGTTTTTTCTCTACATCTTGCCACTTTCATGCAAACAAGGTATTTGTGGGTTTTTTAAAAAACAGTAGCCCAAAGAGAGAATCTGTTTCACATTTTCCAATGTGATTTGGAACACAGCACATTGCATTCACGGTTTATCCCCCTCCGTTCTGCCTGCCTTCACGCTCGTCTCACGGGAATCACTTCTCTAGCCCATTGCTGCTTCTCTGTGCGGTGTTTGCTCAATGTTCTAAAGCCTGTGCACTCACTCACATGTGCATGAGAAAGCAATAAAGTGACAACAGACTGACACAAAACGCAGTGTTGGGAAGACATAATTACAAACAAAATCTCCTGCTAATCCAGAAAAACCTCTGCGCAAAAGTAGAAGAGAAGGAGAACAGTTTCATTACCGAATGAGCATTAAAGCAGCATGCAACGCCTATCCCTGGCAGGCCATCCGCCAGAGAGGTTGCAGAAACAAACAAAAAATTTCTAACCTTTTCATACAGTCGGGCGAATACAGTATGTTACATACATGTCCTCGAGACAAACACAGTAACTAGTCTTCAAGTAAGAGGACTTGACAACCCCACTCATACATAGTTTCTCTTAAATTGAACTGCTAATTGGGGTGGCCATTTGTGCTCACTAATTGTCTTTATCCAAAGGAAAATAAAACTTCGCATATCTCTATCATGGGTAGGTAGTTAGAATCCGAGCCTGTGGCCTAAGTTAAACTCCCCTGAAGATGAAGAGATAGAAGTTTTATCTTCCTCTATATTTATGTGTCAAGGAGATGGCTTCTAGGTCCTTGAGAAAGACATTCATAGGCTTTAAAGCTGGCACTTATTTATCTTTTTAGAAGATTTCCATGCATATCAAAGGAGCAGAGAATGAATGTATAATTAAAAGTTTTCTAAAGTAAACTCTCTTAAAAAAGGAAAAGGAGAGGTTTTTTCTTCTTTTTTTCTGCCAGGAAAAATTCAATTCTTTTCTTGTTTCGATTTGTCTTTACCTCACAAAAGCAAATGTGATTTTGGAGAAATTTTTTCCATTCTATGATGGGAGAGTGGTACTGCAAAAGAAAGAAAAAAATGCTGCCTGAAAATAAAGGGGGAAAACTCCTTCTACTATATAAGCACTTTATTGTTACAGCTTAACTTTATTATGCTTTTTGATCAATATTTACTACCTTCCTTTTTCCTTTATCTTTTTTCCTGTCTTCCTTTTTACCTGAGGGAAAAAAAAATTAAAATTTCCTCAAGAAATGGGACAAGAGCAAAAGTCAAAAAGGAAGTCATGGGACTTTAGTGAAATGAAGCACCCGGGACAGAACGGTGGTTGTGAGCAACACAAGGGGACCCAGATGGAGATGTAGGAGGTACCCCCCCACATGCTCATTCACTCATCTATAAAACAGATACATTCAGTTTCTTCTTAGCCCAATCTTAGACACCTTTCCAAGTAGATGAATAGACACCCAATAAAGAAGCCTGGCAGCATTTGAAAATCCTCTTCTCCCTATTTTCTTACCCCCTCTGGAAGTCCCACGAGTGCTCCAGAGTACCTCTCCCTCTCGACCTCTCACCATCCTCATTCTGCCACCAAATCAGATAAACTTAACTGGATAAGGTTTGTCCAATAAACCTTGGATAAACCCTATTCCAAGGGTTCCTAGCTTACTTTTTATTTCTTCCTGTACCTGGGAGAGTCCTGCCTCTTTCTCCCAGGGCATAGACATGGTGGCCTTCTCCAAGAGGCACAGGAGCAGTGGCAGCAGACCAGCCTCACTCCAAAACTCACATCACAGACTGTGGCCAGGTAGCTGGAGAAGAGCATGGGCAAATAGAGTGTCATCCAGCATCATTAAATGAATCTCCCAAGTCACAAAACTGCATCAGAGCCGGGATTTGGACCCAGGCTTTTTGACCACATATCTGCTATAACTAAAAGAGAAAGCTTTTTTTTTCTTTCTTATCACTTGTATAAATTTGAGAATTGTACCAAAAAAAGGTAAAAAATGAAATTCTGATCATAAAACTATTACAGACAGACATACGAATGAAGAGAACACGGGTTTCAGGGCGCGTTTCCCACCTTTCAAGGTTCTTTAAACAGTGATGGCTAAACTACAGTCATATTCACTTGTTCTTACCTGTTTTATATTTTGGGGTTACTAGTAATCTTTCCTTTGAAAAGATATGCATTATTAAAACAAGATGTTGGGAAGAAATGAAAGAAAAATGGCATAAACAAATTTGATATTTATAATCTGACATCATGAATGTAAATTAGCAGTTTGGAATAAATACAAAACTCCCCATGATCATGAAACTGTAGGGGGCATCACAGGAATCAGAAGATACCAAGAATTTATTTACTCTTTTTAACTTTCTATTACTGCATTTATCCAGCAAGTGGGATCCAATTAAGGTGCGAGTCACTATGCACCTAGGGATGCTGTCTAAAGGCTCAAAGTTCTCTGCTGCCATGGGAGAGTTTATGAGCACTTCAGGTTACTGCCAAGAGAGGAACCAACAAAAGCCTCAAAGCCTAATAAGCAAGACTTACAAGCAATTTACTGTTCTTTTCCCTAAGACCAAAGACCTGTTTGAGAAGTGTGTTTACTGATTCATATTATTATGAGCTGTCAAGAGCTCCTCTGGCCAGAGAAATAGCAGCCCCAGGTCCTGAATCTCTTTTTGAGGTACAGCTCTTTGTAAGCTGCCAGGTAAAAGGGCTCCTCAACTGTCACTCTCAGAAAGCCACCCTCTGCACCTGCTATTTCTTTCCTGATGCTGATTTATGCTTAATCCAGGACGAGGTTCTATATTAGGCTTGATGAAGATGTTCCTAATTACCCATTCAAAAAGGCAGCAATTGTGAACATTTTGTCTTCGTGCAGTTTCTGCATTCCTCACTGTGCAGGCAGAACCCTGAGGTTGTCTCCTGGAGCAGACTTTGGTGATGTAGGACATGGGAAAGATGGAAAGGAAACAGAACTACAGGGTATAGAAAACAGAGAGGGGGAACGGAAGTGCTAAATGTCATGCCTGGACTCCCAAGAGTGCAGGAGGAGAGTTAGAAGGAAGGAGCTGTAAAGAGAAGCAGCCTCTGTGTCGTCTGGAGGAAGTGAATGGCTAGGAGGAAGAGGAGGGGTTTCAGGAGGAATTGCTGAAGGTTATGAAAGAGACACCCTTTATGTTCTTTAAGAGATGTGCACCGTGACGCATTTCCTTAAGTGCAACACTGCTCTGAGGCTGGGCCACATGAAGCCAGGGCATAATTCTAGTCAAAGATGACTTATTTTCTGACTGCAGAATGTAAGGTGATGATCTCTGTATTTAAACACTTCATTGGCTTGTGCCCTGTGGAAGGACAGACAGAGGACCTTAATCTTCTCATTTATCTATTCCAAGTCCATCTGCAAGGAAGGCAGCTCAATAAATAGGGAAGGAAGAAAGAAAGAAAAGTATGCAGTAAGGGAGAGAGGGAGGGAGGAAAGGAAGGGAGGGAGGGAGAGAAGAAGGGAGGGGCATAAAGAAATAAGGGGTCTGACAATTAATTTCAAAAAGTCATCCTAGAAAAAGTGCTCATACCTCATTGCCGAGTATCACTACAGTCTTTCAAAGACCTCCCCTTGGGAAGCTGGGCACAAACACCAGCACCTAGTCCACCTTTCAAAGCAGTTTTGGAACTCTTTTTCTGGAATGACCATCAGAGCTGTCATCACACAAAAACATGCAACACCAATGATCAACACCCCTCAGCCAGACACTGCCACACATCAACACGAACACAGCTGTGAGACACTGATACACCAAGGTTATGAAACCTCACTCAGCTGTTCGTGCAATCTGCCAACTTAAGCGCACAGTGGCATTGTGAATTTACTTGTTAGACCTCATATGACAACAGCTCTGATGGCCATTCAAGAAAAAGAGTTCCAAAATTGCTTTGACAAGTGGTCGAGGTGCTGGCATCAGTGCCCAGCTTCCCAAGGGAGTTTTGCCATCAACCTACACTGAGTGATATAAGTAGAATATTCTTATGAATTTTTCTGCTAAATATACTCTATGGAGGAGGGGAGAGGCAATGTTTACTTCCTCCCTACAATTGTTCCTTTATTTCTTCCATTATTTTTCAGTTCTACTGCATTATGATTTCCATTACACAGCATACTATAATATCCCTTGCACGGAAAGAAAACCTTTCCTTGTCTTCCCACGCGCTATGAAATACTTCCTCATTTTTTTACTCTATTTAAAGCAAACATCCTTAAAACCAATTTCTGTACTTGCCATTTCTACTTTCTCTCCATCTGTTCTCTCTTAAACTCACCCCAGTCAGAATCACATCCACACACTCCCAATGACCTCTTCTGAACCTAATAGGCCAAATACTGTCACATTGAGCATTAGGGCTTCGGCGTATGAATTTGGGGTGACACAAACAGGTAGTTCAAAGCACATGTTAAATTTTTAACTTCTTAAATAAAATGTCAAGTTAAAAATTACTTATTTTAAAGATATTTTAGAAATGTATTAGATCTGAGTTTCACTTGTGGGAAGCAGAATTTAAAGACGGCTCAGGAGATTCCCACCTACTGTTGTCCTCACCCTGTGTAATCCCTCCCTTTGAATGTGGACATAATCTATGAACATGTAGGGATCTCACCCCCATGACTATGTTACTGTTAATTGACTTTCAAATGATCAAATGGGAGATTTATCTAACCAAAAGAGCTTTTCTTTTTGCAGTTTTTGGCTGGAGCCGGATTTGAACCCACCACCTCTGGTATATGGGGCCAGCACCCTACTCCTTTGAGCCACAGGCACCTCCCCCAAAAGAGCCTTTCAAAGAGAATGAAGTATCAGAAAGATGTTCTCCTGCAAGCCTCAAAGAAGAGGCAAATTTCCCAGAGTTCTATAGCTATAAGGAAATATATGTCTATTTCAAATTTTTAACAATTTTTTTAAATGCTCACAGCAGGTAAAGTATTTGAAAAGCCAATTAATAAATCACACTTTATGCCTCTAATAAATCAGTATGCAATGAACTCATTTTTAACTCAATGAATTCAAAGCTATTGTAGATTTCATTAAATATTGAGTAACTAAATATAATTTTTATTTTAATAACTTTGTGAAACAGGGTATCAGGGAAGATGCAATGTTCTAGGACTAAAAACTTAGCTGTTCTTGCTAGTAATAATTCTCTTTTGGTGGAATTTATATTAGGAGTCTCACCTGGTGGAAGATTAATCCAAAATATCAGGCATGCCAGAGAAATGAATTATAGCCCTAGTTCTGATTTAAAGATTTTAACTCTTAACAGGTCTCCCTTCCAAGAAAGTCAGTTTGAGAATCACATAATTATGCATTACACAGTGCATGTGAAGGATATTACACCATATAAAAGCTTTAACTCTCTAGAGGACTAGAGTCAATTAGGGATCAACAAGGAAGTTAAGTTTGACAGGCTGCCCAGAGTCCAGCTGTGATCTAATCACAGGGCTTATTAATGGCCTAGTGTATACATTTCTTAGAACAGTTCTAAGGAATGACTCCTGCTGAATCCATTCAATTTAAGACAGGCTGACTTAGTAGCGATGACACAAAATATTCCAGAGAGACTAGTCATAAAATAGACTGGTGACTCTGACTTTTCCTTTTTAAATTTCCCCTATCATCTTTGCCACTTTTTTTTCTTCGTAGTAGCTATGGCATGTGAAAATCAGTATGATTTGCTCTCAAGTCTGTACGGAACTTGTATTATTTTATCAATCACTTATGAATATTTACTTATCATCATCTCTTTTCAAGGATTTGGTCAGATCTGCACCTCTAGTATCTGCCACACTTTCCCCACTGCCAAGCAAAACCACCAGCACAGAGGAGATATTCTATACAGACTTGTTATAGACTAGTCTTTAAAAGCTGTTTTTCCTTTTCTTTTCTTTTCTTTTCTTTTTCTTTTTCTTTCTTTTTTTTTTCGGTAACTTTTTTTTTTTAATTTCAGATTAATATGAGGGCACAAATGATCAGGTTACATTGTTTGGGTTTTAAGGTAAAGTTCAAGTTGTAGTTGAGCCCTTCACCCAGGGGGTATGCTGTACACCCTTACACTGTATCCATTAGATGAGAGTTAAAGCTGTTTTTCCTATTATTGTTTTCCATTCTTTCTTTCCCCTGATTTCACCTTGATAAAAAAATTCAGCAGATGGGAGGTAGGATAACAGCGATCTCCTCTAGAACTCAAATCCTTCTAGGAGAACAGTTCTTCACTAGGAATGATATTTTTTAAATACTAATATCCAGTCCTCATTAAATCAAAACCTTAGGGGTTACATATCAGAATATTTTAGCACCCAGATAATTCAGCTAGCACTGAAGACCAACCACAGCTTTAAGCTTGTGGTTCTCAAATTTTAGTATCCCTAGAATCACCTGGGATGACTGTTAGAAAGTTGCATTTCATGGTCTCATAGCATAATGGTGGATTAGACCATATTTCATGGTCTCATAGCATAATGGTGGATTAGACCATATTTCATGGTCTCAAAAGCATAATGGTGGATTAGACCATATTTCATGGTCTCATAGCATAATGGTGGATTAGACCATATTTCATGGTTTCATAGCATAATGGTGGATTAGACCATATTTCATGGTCTCATAGCATAATGGTAGACTGAATATTTCTTTCCCTTCACACTTTGCCATGTAAGTATGTCAAATGTTCCCATTATGGGTGGGCCATAGCTTCCCACCCCTGGTTTCTGTTGAGCCATGTGACCTGTTTTGGCTGATAGCATGTTACCAGATGTGGCAGAGGCGGAGATTTGAAAAGCAACATGTAATCAGGCCTGGACACTGTCACCTCTGCCATTGCCATGAGAACAGCACACCTGGCTTAGCTGGCAGGTCTCAGGAGAAGGATGGGGGACCCAGAGCAGGGCCAAGGTAACCAGCCAAACCCAACCCTCATCAGCTCACCTCCCACACTTCCTACCCTCAGATGAGCAAAAAAGCCTGGCCAAGATCAACAGAGCTGCCAGCCACTCTTGGTCTAGATCAGATGATCCCTGTCAACCTGCAGATATATGAGCAAAATGCTCATTGAAATGTTGTAGTTGTTTATATAAAAGATATCTACACAAGAAACTCTGATTTGGTGATGAATTAGGTTGCTTTTTGTTACACCCAATAGAAAGCTATCCTGAACCCACTTAAAAACAGAAGATAATGTTCTGAATTACAAAATGAATAATATGGGGGAAAACACAGCTCCAGAAATGCCAGAATATAAGTATTTGAATGATATTGTCAAAAATTTGTCTCTCTGAACCCCTGGGGGTTGGCTTCCTTCCCAGAAAGGGTCTCTACAATGTGATGAAAAAGGTGGTCACCAGCAGCGTTAGGTTTGCATTCTACCAACTAGGGAACATTAGTAAAAAGATGGTTTAGAGAGAAGTCCAAATGCTATAATTATCAGTGGATCTAGTTAGATAACTTGCTGATTACAGAACCAATTACTGTAAGTCTGACTGACCAGGCAAATTACATCATGCCTGTTTCTTCACCTGGAGTGGCATTATTCAAAACAAGCCACGAGGATTTCTGCGAGTATTGGAGGTCAGGTTCCACAGAGGAAAATCAGAGTGCTGTTACTGAAAGGAGAAATAAGCACTGAGCAGCCAAATGCAAAAGTCCCACAAGTGTAAGTCTGATTTTGGGATAGCACAGTAAGTGGTTCTATTAATATTTTTTCGAAACCCCCAAGCCACATTTTAAAAATTGTTGTATTATGGATATGATCCCCCTACTTGTAGAAATACTCAGAAGGAAAACACATAATGTAGTTAGACTTTAAAATGGCGCCTGTGGCTCAGTTGGTAAGGCGCTGGCCCCATATACCGAGGGTGGTGGGTTCAAACCCGGCCCCAGCCAAACTACAACCAAAAAATAGCCGGGCGCTGTGGCGGGCGCCTGTAGTCCCAGCTACTCGAGAGGCTAAGGCAAGAGAATCGCTTGAGCCCAGGAGTTGGAGGTTGCTGTGAGCTGTGATGCCACGGCACTCTACCCAGGGCCATAAAGTGAGACTCTGTCTCTACAAAAAAAAAAAAAAAATGTTAAAACAGTGCTTTTAAACTTAGGCTTCATGAAAAAAATCTTGGTCAGCAGTAACTAATGATTTGCATCCAATCCCCAGGATTTCACTTCATTTACAGCAGGTGTTTGACTGCTGTAAATTTTTACTTCTCGATCACTTCTTATATTTTAGAGTTTATGGTGGTTGCTTTTTTGTTTTGTTTGTTTCTTTTTAATTAGTTTTTTTGGATGGAGAGGGGATGGAGATCTTTATTATCTTGACCACTAATATATTGTTTTTCTGATTTTGTCAGGGATGCTTATTTCTCTCTGCTTGACTCACAAGAACGACAAGTGAAAACTCAAGCACTGATGCCATTGGAAATGGAATTTCTTTTTTTTTTTATTGTTAGGGATTCATTGAGGGTACAATAAGCCAGGTTACACAGATTGCAATTGTTAGGCAAAGTCCCTCTTGCAATCATGCCTTACCCCCATAAAGTGTGACACACACCAAGGCCCCAACCCCCTCCCTCGGTTGAAAATGGAATTTCTATTGTGAGATCCTTGGGTTGAGCTTCTGGGGTCATAAGCCTAAAAGACTAGGTTATTTCCTCATCAACAAAAGAAACCTGTTCTTCTGTTTTAATAAACATGTGAAACAAACAAGAAGAAAAAAGTAAACAAAACTCCCAAGTTATATTAAATTCAAGTAATGAATGAACTTCTCTCTGCAATAACCTCGGTTGCCTGGCAACAGAACTAAGTTTCCTCTGATTCTTTTTCTTCAATTCAGACCATTCTAATAATTGTTGAAGCTAATTTTCTTCCTACTTTTATATGGGAAATATCTCATTTACAACTCAGTAAAGTAGAAAATTTTAAAATAATTTCTATGATGTTTTTAAAAACAAAAATAAATAAGACAAATAAAGAGCAGTGATTCACCTAAAATTATTATTCTCTAAAGCAGAGGCACACAGTATTTCATCAAGTTGAGCAGAGCTAATCAGGGCTCTATTCAAACTGAGAGGCAACTTGGAACATGGGACATAGAGGCTCCCAGACTTTACTCCTCCTCACTACTGCTGCACATTGTTGGTCAAAAGACCCATGGAGCCAACCCACATTTGAGGGGAAGGTATTACACAGGGCCCAATTAACAGGAATCAAGAGTCATTTTTTTCTTCAAAATGAAACAGAAGGCATATAGATAGCAGTTGCTGTTTCATAGCAATTCAGAAACCCAGATGAGCAGAAGTCACTAATTTCTGTAATGAATAAAGTCTGGGTTTGCTGCTGAAGAGAGTTTTTTTGTTTGTTTTTGTTTTTGTGTGTTTGTGTGTGTGCATGTGTCTTTGTTTGACCTCTGGCTTCTGAGTTATTCGGCCTTTTTCATAAGAAATGGCCCATGTTTTCAGTTGAGTAACTTTCTACTTTTCTTTCTGTCGATTGAGGGTCCAGAAGCCTCTTTTAATTTTCATGCATTAAGATAATTCTTTGTAATGTAAAATTCTTAAGATTCTAAAATGTTATGTATTCACTATTAAAATGTCATACAGAATAGTTTGCCGTTCTAACAAATCCCATCTGCTTCACCTACTTATTCCTCCTCACCCCATACACCTAGATTTCTTTATTGTCTCTATAGTTTTGCCTCTTTGAGACTATCATATAAATGAAATCAATTTAAAATGGAATGATTTTAACTTAGCAATACTCATTTTTACTTAGCAATATGCATTTAATATTCATTAAAGCATTTATTGTACTTGTATAACTTGATAGCTCATTATTATTCATTATTATTTTTTTGGAGTGAATAATATTTCAAGCCTGGCCCTGGCCAAAAGGTGCAAAAAAAAAAATTTAACATTATATAATCTCGATTAGACATAACAAGAAAATAATTATTGACAAAAACAATACTATGGTTATATCAAGAGTAAACATTCAACAATATAACATTTGTTAGTAATGACAGAAATTGTTTAATGAACATAAAATAAATAACAGAGGGTTTAAATTATTGTAGCTTCAAAGCATGTAATTAATATTAGCATATAATTGCAATTTTATCTAATGTAAATATCTAAAATAGCTAAGTGCTTTTTCAATGATAGCAATGGTAGAAAGATTTTATTTTATACTTTAAATATTTTTTATTTTGTGTGATCATATGGCAATATGTTTTGTAAGAAAATACACGAACAATGTTAATTAAAAGCAAAGCAGAAATTTTTTTATCTTAAACCCAGAGGTAATTATCATTAACATTTTGTGTATGGCTTTCAATCTTTCATCTATTTAGAAAGATTTTAATTTAAAGTCTTTAAGAGAGATGAAAACATATGATAGCTTTAATAGTTAAATGCCAAAGAGATCTGGTATTTTGATATTTTAATTTTTGGTAAAAACTTATGTTTGTAAAAAGCAATACTGTCTTAGTCTTCCAAAATGTATTTTTGTTTCAGGACAAACTAAAGGTAATACAAAAGAATCCCTAGATTGATAATCAAGAGGCCTAGGGGGTTTATTCCTGGCTAAGCTGAATAAAAAGTGCATATTCTTGGATGAGTTCTTGCCTTAAATTGGGTTTCCCCAGAAGCAAATCCTGAGAAAAGTATTTAAGTGCAGGAAGGAAGCCCATAGAGGGGATGTTATTAAGCAGGTTACTGCACTGGGAATGAGGTCAATCCTGCTAAGGAACTCTGGCAGACTGTAGCCAGGCGTCCTCAAACTGCAGCCTGTGGGCCAGATGAAGCAGTGTGAATTGTATTTGTTCCCGGTTTTTTACTTCAAAATAAGATATGTGCAGTGTGCATAGGAATTTGTTCAAAAAAAATTTTTTTTTAGACTATAGCCTGCTCTCCAACAGTCTGAGGGACAGTGAATTGGCCCCCTGTTGAAAAAGTTTGAGGACGCCTGCGTGTAGACTATGCCTTGGAGTTACTTCTACCAGAGTAAAGGAGCTGGGTTATATACGCACCAGCTCCTATCTTTAATTAAGTCCTGCTCCCAGGTGAGTTTACTCCTCAGCACTTTTGGCACCCAGAGAAAGCTTGCAAGCAATCACAGTACTTCCAGTTGGAAGTCAGATGATTGTCTGCACAGGAACAGGGACCCCAGAGGCAATTCAGGCGGGAACCAGCAGCTTCTGCTGTAGGTTTTGTACCTCTGCATCTTAGTTCCCTCATCTGTAAAGTAGCGACCTGTCTACTGAGTATGCCTACCTTTCAGTTAATGTGAAGGTACAGGGGATACATCTGAAAGATGTGTGTGAAGTTTTTACTTTAAATACTCATAAATGGCGGCGCCTGTGGCTTAGTCGGTAAGGCGCCGGCCCCATATACCGACGGTGGCGGGTTCAAACCCGGCCCCAGCTGAACTGCAACCAAAAAATAGCTGGGCGTTGTGGCGGGCGCCTGTAGTCCCAGCTACTCGGGAGGCTGAGGCAAGAGAATAGCTTAAGCCCAGGAGTTGGAGGTTGCTGTGAGCTGTGTGATGCCACGGCAATCTACTGAGGGCCATAAAGTGAAACTCTGTCTCTACAAAAAAAAAAAAAAAAAAGAAATTGTAAAACATAAATACTCATAAATGCCCAAGATGATGTATACCTCAATTACCTTGATTGCATTAATCCACATTGTATGCCTTTATCAAAACATTACATGTACCCTAGAAAAATATACAACCATTGTGTGCCCTAATTATTAAAATTTTTAAGTATATGCAGTATAAGAAATAGGCTAGATAATTCTTAGATTTTTTTTTTCACTTTTGCGTTATATGATTCATTGTTTTTCCAATAAACTCCATACAGTTAGGGCTGGTGTAACATGAATGATAATACAAACTACACGGAAAAGGTTTGGTGTGTGATTCTTACTAACAGGGCTTTAAACTTTTAAATTATTATCCATCTTTACATGTGACACCTGGAAACACTTAACTACAACCTGCTGTTCAGCTAGGGGATATATAAATATTCATGATTTATTGTCTATCTTTTTTTTTTAATTAAAGTTTAATTACTATTTTGGAAAACAGGTATTTTTTTCTCTGTGATTTTTTCCTTTTATTAAGTCATATACACATAGATCATGAATCTATTTTACAAAAAGGTAAAAATAAGTCTGTAGCAAAGAGATCAGTATCTTGAGCTGTATTTCTGTTGCTTATGTGACTCATACATCTAGTCTTATTTTGGAAGTGTGTTATTTCTAATAAGAAAACTTGAGTCTCTGCCATAAATTTTTGCAGTCTGCTTGCATTTTGAGATACAGTTTTGATTTTTTTTTTATTAAGTAATCTTTTAAACTTTGCAATACACGTATGGTGCTAATAGCTGATAGAGGAATTTTAGGATTTTAAGTCACAGGGAAGCACACTGAAAATTAGTGCTTAGTCATGGCAATCTTAGCTTTTTTCCCATCAAAGCAGACTTTTTTATTTTAATAAATAAGGAAACAATTTTTTGTTTGTTGATATGAGTGTGTTTGTTTTTATCTCTAAGGATGACCCAGTGCAGTGGCCAGTATGGCTGACTGTCTAACATCTATTAGAAGTTCAAACTAATAATAATATACTACTAATAATATACCATAATAAACACTTTTCCTTTGCTATTGATTATATAAGAAAATCACGTGATCCAATTAAGGCTGATGTGAAGGAAAGTCTGCAGACATGTTCTGGAAAATACTTCTGCACTATTAAGAAGTCAGTAGAAAAAATGGCTCCTTGGCCTATTTTCCTATTGCATTTTTATTTTTTACTTGTCAATGATATAAGTCTTTGGGTTGTTTTTGTTCTTTTTTTTCATATTTGAAAAAATATATAATTAATTGCAGGAATTAGTTATTTGTCTTTTCTATGAGTTGCAAATATTCATTTACTCTTTCTTTTTAATTTGTTTATCATAGATTCTGCAGTGTGTTTTTGTTGCTTTGTTTGAGGGGTTGTTTGGGGTTTTATGCAACAGAAATAGTCTTTTCCTTAACATACCCTGGTTTTTGTGGCAGTTAGATTGGCCTTTTTTGCTTTAAAATAATAGAAGAATTTTTCCATTCTTACTTTTATACTTTTTAAATAATTATTTGATCAATTTTGAATTTATTTTGGTGTGACATATGATATAGAAATCCTACATTCTTACTGTTTTCCAGCTTTAAAATTTGTTTCTTTCTTTCATGGTTGAATATTCAATTATTCGTCCTAAAAGAAGCACAGTGAATGGTATACTATTTTCACAGCCTTAGTGACCGTCACCTTTGCCTTCATGGTGTTGATTGTAAGATCTATGTAGTTAATCATAGTATTAATAAAATTATCTTTAGCCATTTTCCAATCATTTATTTTCACTAAATACTAAGAGGAAAATTGTTTTAACACTATTGTAATGCTGCCACACTAAATTGTTTTCTGGCAGGCATGGAATTATTTCTAAAAGTACAAAGGAAAATGTCAAAAAAAATTGACTGTAATGTAATGAAACAAAACTCTAGGATTCTGTCAAATATAACTAATTTCTCAATATCGAATAGAACTGAATTTTCCAAACTTCTTTGAAGTTGACACAACTTACACATGCCTAATGATTGAATAAAGACGCTTCTCACACTGCTTAAAGTATCTGTGTGTTGGGTATTACTTGCTTCCTACCAAGGAAAACACTTCATTACTTCTTCCTGCTCTTAATCTAAATGGGAAGGCTGTTGATATCTCTGAACATTGATTTGGTGACAAGGAGTCCCCACATTAAATACAGGGTTTGAAATTCTTTGATTCCACATCACCATTTCTCTTCTTCCCCTACAGAAGAAGCATTGCTGGAGAATTTAAACTGCTCTAACCCAGATGAGAATAGGTCAGATCCCTAAATAGCTCTGTCAGATCAGCGAAAGAAAGCAACCAAGACAATTTAATCTGCAGGGAAAATGGGGATGAAAGACCCCATACTCTGCAAGGGAAAACACCCCCAGAAGAGGGGACAAAGAGAAATAAGCTGAGCAAGGGGAATAAAAACAATTTAGCTAGCTTACTTTTAAAATAACAGTTGGACTACTTGTCTGGGGAGTTTCTACTTTTACTGAAAACCAGGCCTGTGAGGGATACAGCTTACAGACACCCCTGCTGGGTCTGTAAGCACTCTGAACAACAATGGCCAAAATAGAAGCTGCGTGGAAAGCCTGGAAAGGAACATTAACCAGGCCAAACCCTGCCCAGCCAACAGTCAAAAACCTTCCAGAAGCAAATACCCATTGTGGGGATTTGTATAATGGCAATGCAGAGATCAAGGGAACAGCTCAAGTCCTGAGATATGGGCAGGAGAGCTTGTATCCTAACCATAGAGAGAAAGGCCTATGGGTGGAGACAAGGGGGAAATTCCTCTTTCCACTGATTCTTCAGAGAACTGATGCTGTCGTGTCTGCTCCACAGAGAAACTAGAGGGGTCTAACCTTCCCCAAGGGATCTGTGTGTATGACCACAGACAGGAGGCTGGCCCCACACAAGGCTCAGATTTCAGATTTCTTTAGGCTGCCAGGACCCTTAAAGTTAATGATTGTAGATAGAATAAGAACTAACATACTTACTCATAGAAACTGCTGACATTTTTGTTCCCTTCCTCAGCTTGTCCCCTCAGCTAAATAAGAAAATAGCCTTCTATAAAAGCTGAGCAGAAGCACTCAGGACCATTCACTGAAGTCCCACAAGCTAGTGGCAGACCCCTGTGCCCACTCTTGAAAACTCCATTCTGTGTGTCCGGTCCCTTTATCTCTCACCACAGGTCTTGAAGGACCCTTCCCCCAGGGCAGGACCCTGGCCTAATCCTTTAACGTTTTATATAGTCAGAGGTAGAGTCCATCTGAATTTCCCAGCTAAGCTCCTCATATTGGTTCCACACTTTCTATACAAGTGGTTCTCAACCTGTGAATCATGACCCCTTTTTAACAATGAAAATACATCCTGCATATCAGATATTTACATTACAATTCACAACAGTAGCAAATTACAGTTACGAAGTAGCAACGAAAATAATTTTATGGTTGGGGGTCACCACAACATGAGGAACTGTATTAAAGGGTAATGTCATTAGGGGGCATTAGGAAGGTTGAGAACCACTGTTCTAGACAATTCATCAGTTTTTCAGGGCAATCAACTCCCCTTAAATTCAATTAGTGGGTTAGAATTAAATTTTATTTTTCTTCTCAAAAAAATATTTTCTGCACAAATGAACACAAAAATAAGAAAACATGAAGAAATAATTATCCCTAAATGGCTGCAATATAAGAAACTGTTCATGGACATATATTGCAAAACTCGATCTTGGTGAGAACTTCTTCATACAAGAATGGTCATAGAAACAGACCAATTTCTGAAACAGCATATTTTTCAAAATCTGATCTTCAGTAATCCAGAAATAATCAATATAGTCTACACATTTACCTGGAGCAATAAACTGTCCAAAATCTTTTCCATTTGGAGAGATTAAAGATGGCGGCCAAGTAACAGCTTCCCTGCAACTGGGAACAGCGAGTCTGGGAAGATAAGATTCCAGGCATCTCTGGCCGGTGGGATCTGCCTATAATCAGCTCTTTGAGGATACAGGGAGCCAGCAAGGGACTTCTGGACCCCATGAGGAGGACAAAAACAGTGGAAAACTGGCAAGTGGTTGCGTGTGTTCGATCGACCTAATCATGCCGGCAACCATAAGTACAAGCAGCAGTGAGACTGCAAACCAGAAAGGCCTTACCTGTGAACTGTTTCAGTGTTCTTGGACTTGGCACTCAGTTGGGGAGAGCTTGAGCAGGAGTGTGGAGAACTTTGGGCATTGTCTGGGGCCCCAGACTGAGCCACTGAGCTGGGCGCAGGAAGCCATTGTGAAAGAACTGCCCCAGCAAGCTCTGCCCTCAGGGTCTCAGAGCAAAGATTGGGCGGGACAAAGTAACCTACTGATTGAGCAGCCTAAAGGTGGGGACTGAGCTGCCTTACAGCCTTAATCCTTAGGGGCAGAATGAGACAGTTTTGGCACACTGGAGCCTTGGGCTGTTGCCTGGGTAGAGTGCTGTGACATCACAGCTCATAGCAACCTCAAACTCCTGGGCTTGGCGCTGCCCAGAACTCCATAAGAGCTGTGCAGTGACCCCCAACCGGTGACCCGCACCCACCGGGCCTCCACATTCCCTGACCAGGAACTGCGGGAGCCACGCAACCCTGCGTCCTCCCTCTGGTGTCCTCCCAGCTTCCACACTAGCCCATTCATCTGGAAAGGGACTCCGGTAGCTGTGTGCCCTTTGGAGCCCTCCCTGCCTCTGCGCAGAGCTCTTCTCCTGGCCAGAGACTGCTGGAGCCTTGGGCTCTCTGTGCCAAAGTCACTGGGCACCTGGCACTCCCAGAACCGTGCGCACCACCCCCAGCCCTATTGCTGGATCCGGTGTGTCACAAACCAGAGCTGCTTCCACAACCTGAATTCCCTAGCTAGAACAGCCCCAGAGGAACTACACAGGGTCACTCCCTACAAAGATCCAGCAACAATAGAGTGATCCCGCTGGGGTCTAATCTTGGAGAGACACCTCCCCAACTCTGAGGACAGCCAGAGGCAACGGTGAAAAACAATCATGAGGTGAAATCAACAGAAAAACTCTGGCAATATGAATAATCAGAGAAGATCAACTCCCCCAAGGATCAATGGGGCAGAAACAGCACAAGACCCCATGCACAAACAAATAGCTGAGATGTCAGAAATTGAATTCAGATCTGGATAGCAAATAAGATCAAATTAGAATTCCAAAAGTTATCTCAAGAATTCAACAGATTCAAAGACCAAATGACCAAAGATTTTGACACATTGAGACAAGACGTTGCATCCCTCAAAGATCTGAGAAACACAGTAGAATCCCTCAGTAACAGAATGGAGCAAGCAGAAGAAAGGATTTCTGACATTGAAGACAAAACTTTCGAACGCTCCCAAACCCTCAAAGAAGAAGAGAAATGGAGAACAAAAACAGACCACTCTCTCAGAGAGCTCCGGGATAATTTGAAGAAAACCAATATTCGTCTTATAGGGATTCCCAAAAGTGACGAAGTGGCTTCACAAGGCACAGAGTCTCTTCTCCATGAGACTATGAAGGAGAACTTTCCAGACACGCCAAGAGATTCCAAAATTCAGATAGCAGACAGTTTCAGAACTCCAGCATGACTCAACCTGAATAAGACATCCCCCAGACACATCATAATCAATTTCACTAAAGTTAATATGAAGGAGAAAATTCTGAAAGCTGCCAGACAAAAGAAAACCATTACCTACAAGGGGAAGAATATCAGAATAACTGCAGATCTCTCTGCTGAAACCTTTCAAGCTAGAAGAGGATGGTCATCGACTTTTAATCTCCTAAAACAAAATAACTTTCAACCAAGGATCCTGTACCCAGCTAAACTGAGCTTCATTTATGACGGAGAAATTAAATACTTCAATGACATTCACATGTTGAATAAATTTGCCACAACTAAACTAGCTCTCCAGGACATTCTTAGAGCTATCCTCCATAAAGACCAGCATAATTCTCCACCACAAAAGTAAACCCACCAAAAAAAATTTTGATCAAATTCCAACTTCCACAGTCGCAAAAGGATTAAAAATGACCACCAGTCTCTCGAAAGGCTTATCAATACTCTCAATTAATGTGAATGGTTTAAATTGTCCTCTAAAGAGGCATAGGTTGGCGGACTGGATACAAAAACTCAAGCCAGATATCTGCTGCATCCAAGAATCGCATCTTACATTAAAAGACAGATATAGACTCAAGGTGAAGGGATGGTCGTCTATATTCCAGGCAAATGGAAAGCAGAAGAAAGCAGGCATTGCAATCCTGTTCACAGACGCAATAGGCTTTAAACCAACCAAAATAATTAAGGATAAGGATGGACACTTCATATTTGTTAAAGGTAATACTCAATATGATGAGATCTCAATTATTAATATTTATGCAACCAAACCACAACGCACCTCAATTTATAAGAGAAACTCTAACAGACATGAGCAACTCGATTTCCTTCACTTCCATAGTAGTTGGACATTTTAACACCCCTGTAGCAGTCCTGGGTACATCCTCCAAAAAGAAGCTAAGCAAAGAAATTTTACATTTAAACTCAACCATTCAACATCTGGACTAAACAGACATCTATAGAACATTTCATCCCAAAAAAACTGAATACACATTCTTCTCATAAGCCCATGGAACATACTCCAAAATCGACCACATCCTAGGCCACAAATCTAACCTCAGCAAATTTAAAAAAAATAGTAATTATTCCTTGCATCTTCTCAGACCATTATGGAATAAAAGTTGAACTAAATAACAACAGGAACCTGCATACCCATACAAAAACATGGAAGCTAAACAACCTTATGCTGAAGGATACATGGGTTATAGAAGAGATTAGGAAGGAAATCACCATATTTTTGGAACAAAACAACAATCAAGACACGAATTACCAGAACCTCTGGGATACTGCAAAGGCAGTCCTAAGAGGGAAATTTATAGCACTGCAAGCCTTCCTCAAGAAAATGGAAAGAGAGGAAGTCAATAACTGAATGGAACATCTCAAGCAACTGGAGAAAGAAGAACACTTCAACCCCAAATGCAGCAGAAGAAAAGAAATAACCAAAATCAGAGCAGAATTAAATGAAATTGAAAACAAAAGAATTATACAACAGATCAATAAATCCAAACGCTGGTTTTTTGAAAAGATCAATAAAATAGATAAACCTTTGGCCAAACTAACCAGGAAAAAAAGAGGAAAATCTCTAATTTCATCAATCAGAAATGGTAATGAGGAAACAACAACAGACCCCTCAGAAATTCAAAAAATCCTTAACGAATACTACAAGAAACTCTACTCTCACAAATATGAAAATCTGAAAGAAATCAACCAATACCTGGAAGCACGCCACCTACCAAGACTTAGCCAGAACGAAGTGGAAATGTTGAACAGGCCTATATCAAGTTCTGAAATAGCATCAACTATACAAAATCTCCCTAAAAAGAAAAGCCCAGGACCAGATGGTTTTACGTCAGAATTCTACCAAACATTTAAAGGAGAACTAGTACCTATAGTACTAAACCTCTTCCAAAATATAGAAAAAGAAGGAATATTACCCAGTGCATTCTATGAAGCAAACATCACCTTGATCCCCAAACCAGGGAAAGACCCAACAAGAAAAGAAAATTATAGATCAATATCACTAATGAATATAGATGCTAAAATACTCAATAAGATCCTAACAAACAGAATCCAACAACACATCAAAAAAATTATACACCATGACCAAGTCGGATTTATCCCAGGGTCTCCATGCTGGTTCAATATACGTAAATCTATAAATGTAATTCAACATATAAACAAACTTAAAAATAAAGACCATATGATTCTTTAAATTGATGCAGAAAAAGCTTTTGATAATATCCAGCATCCCTTCATGATGAGAGCACTTAAGAAAATTGGTATAGAAGGGACATTTCTTAAACTAATGGAGACCATCTACAGCAAACCCACAGCCAATATCATATTTAATGGAGTTAAACTGAAATCATTTCCACTTAGATCAGAAACCAGGCAAGGTTGCCCATTGTCTTCATTGCTTTTTAACATTGTAATGGAAGTTTTAGCCATTGCAATTAGGGAAGAAAAGGCAATCAAGGGTATCCACATAGGGTCAGAAGAGATCAAACTTTCACTCTTCGCAGATCATATGATCATATATCTGGAAAACACTAGGGATTCTAAAACAAAACTTTTAGAATTGATCAAGGAATATAGCAATGTCTCAGGCTACAAAATCAACACCCATAAATCTATAGCCTTTATATATACCCAAAAATAACCAAGCTGAACAAATAGTCAAGGACTCTATTCCTTTCACAGTAGTGCCAAAGAAGATGAAATATTTGGGAGTATACCTAACAAAGAACTTGAAAGATCTCTACAAAGAGAACTATGAAACTCTAAGAAAAGAAATAGCCAAAGATGTGAACAGATGGAAAAACATACCATGCTCATGGCTGGCAAGAATCAACATTATTAAAATGTCCATATTGCCCAAAGCAATATGTAATTTTAATGCAATTCCTATTAAAGCTGCACTGTCATACTTTAAAGATCTTGAAAAAATAATACTTCATTTTATATGGTATCAGAAAAAACCTCAAATAGCCAAAACATTACTGAGCAATAAAAACAAAGCATGAGGAATCATGCTTCCAGACCTGAGACTGCACTATAAATCCATAGTGATCAAAACAGCATGGTACTGGCACAAAAGCAGAGAAGTAGATGTCTGGAACAGAATAGAGAACCAAGAGACGGATCCAGCTACTTACCGTTATTTGATCTTTGACAAGCCAATTAAAAACATTCAGTGGGGGGCGGCGCCTGTGGCTCAGTCGGTAAGGCGCCGGCCCCATATACCGAGGGTGACGGGTTCAAACCCGGCCCTGGCTGAATTGCAACCAGAAAATAGCCTGGCATTGTGGCAGGCGCCTGTAGTCCTAGCTACTTGGGAGGCTGAGGCAAGAGAATCGCTTAAGCCCAGGAGTTGGAGGTTGCTGTGAGCTGTGTGAGGCCACGGCACTCTACGGAGGGCCATAAAGTGAGACTCTGTCTCTACAAAAAAAAAAAAAAAAAACAGTCAGTGGGGAAAAGATTCCCTATTTAACAAATGGTGCTGGGTAAACTGGCTGGCAACCTGTAGAAGATTGAAACCGGACCCACACCTTTCACCATTAACTAAGGTAGACTCTCACTGGATAAAAGATTTAAACTTAAGACATGAAACTATAAAAATAATTGAAGAAAGTGCAGGGAAAACTCTTGAAGGAATCAGCCTGGGTGAATAGTTTATGAGGAGGACTCCCCAGGGAATTGAAGCAGTATCAAAAATACACTACTGGGACCTGATCAAACTAAAAAGCTTCTGCACAGCCAAGAACATAGTGAGTAAAGCAAGCAGACAGCCCTCAGAATGGGAGAAAATATTTGCAGGTTATACCTCCGATAAAGGTCTAATAACCAGAATCCACAGAGAACTCAAACGTATTAACAAGAAAAGAACACGTGACCCCATCTCAGGGTGGGCAAGGGACTTGAAGAGAAACTTCTCTAAAGAAGACCAACGCAAAATCTACAAACATGAAAAAAAGCTCATCATCCTTAATCATCAGAGAAATGCAAATCAAAACTACTCTGAGATATCACCTAACCCCAGTAAGAATAGTCCACATAACAAAATCCCAAAACCAGAAATGTTGGCGTGGATGCGGAGGAAAGGGCACACTTCTACACTGCTGGTGGGAATGCCCACTAATACGTTCCTTCTGGAAGGATGTTTGGAGAATACTTAGAGACCGAAAAATAGACCTGCCATTCGATCCTATAATTCCTTTACTAGGTTTATACCCAGCAGACCAAAAGTCACAATATAACAAAGACATCTGTACCAGAATGTTTATTGTAGCCCAATTCATAATTGCTAAGTCATGGAAGAAGCCCAAGTGCCCATCAACCCACGAGTGGACTAGCAAATTTTGGTACATGTATACCTTGGAATACTATGCAGCCTTAAAGAAAGATGGAGACTTTACCTCTTTCATGTTTACATGGATGGAGCTGGAACATATTCCTCTTAGCAAAGTATCTCAGGAATGGAAGAAAAAGTATCCAATGTACTCAGCCCTACTATGAAGCTAAATTATAGCTTTCACATGAAGACTATAACCCAACTATAGCACAAGACTATGGGGAAAGGGCCAAGGAAGGGGAAGGGAGGGGGGAGGGTGGAGGGAGGGTAATGGGTGGGGCCACATCTATGGTGCATCTTAGAATGGGTACAGGCGATTGCACTAATGTACACAGCTATGATTTAACAATAAAAAAAAGATAAAAAAGAAATCTTTTCCATTTAATAGCAGCCATTAAGTTAACTTGCTAGAAAATTTCTGCTTCTTATACAAAGGGATTAAGCATATTTAGGAGTAGTATAAGATTTGGTTGGAGTTTTTCAGGAGTAGGGATAAACGTTTGTTGCTGGCTGATAACAAAATAACTTCTACATCTTCTTTCACACACAATTTTGATGAATTTGTAAGAATGAAGTTCTTCTGTTGCTAAGGAGACAGCAACCAAATCTCAGAAGGCAGAGAACATTTGGAAACGCACCCAGTGCTTCAAAAGGATAGCGCTTAACAATTTCGAGGGTCACATCCTCCAGAGCAGACTTCCAATGTGAATTTTACTGGGGACCAGCAATGTTTCCAACTCATCTATCTCAGACTCAAGAATGAGGAAAAGAGGGAAGGAGAAAGACTGAGGAGGAGAGTTGTAATATCTGTAATAAAAAGAGAATTGCAAGAGGGAGCATGACCATAAATATGACTTTATCTCGGGCCGTAAGAAGATATAAGACCTGAAAAAGAGGCCAACTACTACAAATGTGTGTTAAAATACACGAGTGGTCTGCTGAAGTGTTGGAAGATGGCCAAGCTCCCCCGGAGTTAAATGCCTCTAGAATCAGCATTTATTGTGCCTGGCTCCACATCTCAGATGAAGCCTTGGATTTGTGTACCTGGCGTTTCTACTGTTCTCCAATCTAGACACTGTACCTTCATCACTTCTCCTTGGGTTATTGTCGACTCTGCTCTCTCACCAACATCATGGGAAGAGGTTCACATCCCTTTCCCCAGGTTTCCTTCCAGACCTGTCTATGCTTTGCACGGCTCCTATCTAGAAAGTTACAATATCAGGCAGTTAACTCCACTTAAAAAATGAGAAAATAGGTTTGTAGAGGAGGTTCCCATTTTTATTCCTCTAATTGGAGATATTTTGAAGTTATCAATGCCAGAAAATGATTGAGAAAACTGAATCACATAGAACATGTCTTCTTTTTTTTTTTTTTTTTGAGACAAGAGTCTCACCCTTGGTAGAGTGTCGAGGCATCACAGCTCACAGCAGCCTCCAACTCTTGCGCTTAAGCGATTCTCTTGCCTCAGCCTCCCAAGTAGCTGGGACTACAGGCACCCGCTGCAATGCCCGGCTATTTTTTGTTGCAGTTGCCACTGCTGTTTTAGCTGGCTGGGGCTGAGTTCAAACCCGCCACCCTCGGTATATGGGGCTGGCGCACCTTCCCACTGAGCTGCAGGCACTGACAATATTTCTTCCAATGGGATAAAAATTGGTTCTTTGGGTGGGAGCAGAGCAGTGAATTTTATATATTACAATGGTTTATAATTTACCTAACCAAAATATTATTCTTTAGTATTTGATTTCTTTTATTAGAAAAAAAGTTTTATTTAAATTTAATTTTTTCTTTATATGGGGGTGGTAATTTAAAAAACAAGTTGAGAAACACTAGTTCATTATAGTAACTCACTAAATACAATGTAATTAATTTGTGCACAATATCAGTTAACTAGATATCAATACTTGCAAATGATATTAACTTTAAATTCTGCATGATTAAGGATTACCTGGCTGAAGAATTTGTCCTAATGCTCTTCTTTTACTATTCAATAATTTTGTTGATCTTCCTTTGTAATTCTTCATGTTCTTTGATCATCTGTGCTAAGATTACTGCAGTTGGTATTAGGGAACTTATTAATTGTAGGAAAAAAGTCTCAGTTTCTACTTATGAAACTGCTTTAAGTTCTGATTTCCATAAATGACATAAATGCATAGGAATGGCATTTTTCTTTGTGTATCCCTGTAGCTTTTTTTTCTCTCTTCCTTTCTTTCCCTTTCTCACCCCTCAATTGTATATTTTCATGTTTACAAAAATAAAATAATTCCCTATTTTAGAGCACTTTTTATATGTGTGTTTATATATAAAGAAAGCTGGCAGTCTCCTCAATTATTCCCTGAAAACAGCATTATATTTGTTTTGTTTTGGTATTTAGTAAAATTGGAGAATCAATACATCAATCAATCAAATATTCTGGTTTGTTGAAACTCCTTGGTCTTTAACGATCATAAAAATTGAGAATCCAGAAGAATTCATCTCTGTGTTAATTTTATCCACCAATATCTACTATGTTACAAATTAACACTGTGGCATCTAGAAATATTTATTTACAAATTATTATAAAATTGCAATAGTATTTGTTATATGTAACATACACAATATTAAATATTTTTCTTGAAAATGACGATATTTTATTTGGCTCGGTACCCATAGCTCAGTGGTTAGGGCACCTGCCACATATACCAAGTAGGCCCAGGCCTGCTAAACAACACTGACAACTACAAAAAAAAATACCTGGGCATTGTGGTGGGTACCTGTAGTCCCAACTAGTTAGGAGGCTGAGGCAAGAGAATCACTTAAGTTTAAGAGTTGGAAGTTGCTGTGAGAGGTGATGCTACAGCACTCTACCCAGGGCAACATAATGAGACTCTGTCTCAAAGAAAAAGACTATGTTTTCCAAAACAAAACAAAATTGTCCTACATTTTGGAAAAAAGCTATTTAATGTCTTCCTTAACAAAACACAGCTAGGTGTTCATAACCGCATTTGCATGCAATGTGTTGTGATATGTTGTTTTTGGTGGAAGTGTATGAAGAACGTCTGGCCTCACCAAGATACGTAGTCGGAAGAGGAACCTTGTGACCCCGTGAAATAGTCTTGGGGATGCCCCAGGGACCCTAGGAACTCCTCGAGAACAGCCACTTTTAAGCAGGCTTCTACAACTTCCGTTCTGAGTAATCATTTAAGATCCTTGCCAGGAGCAGGAATTATGTTACTGACAGCAAAATTGGAGGCCCTGTGTTTGTAGTACTAGTTGGAGCAATCTTTAACATTAAGTGCCCACCGAGAGTGGAATAATGAACTGCAATGCAGGCCTTCAAGTCTCACTAATCCCAGAAATAGAAAGCAGTGTTTGTTTGCATCTGTATAAAGAGAAATTGAAAAGAACCATGCACAGAAACAAAACAACCCACAGAAAAGGGAAATATAAGCCACAAATTGAGTTAGTCGTTGGAAACTTTCACTTGGTAGAGAAAGTGCATTTAGGAGCATAATAAAATATTGTAGTAGGTTTATGCTAAAACACAGAGTTATCAGCTCTCATAATACTACAATTTTCTCTCTGTAATGTGATTTCTGCTGAAAGAAATATAATTAATGAAGAGCAACACCTCTAAGACCTCTATAGCTGATTCAATTATAGAAGTATATTTTAAAAATATTAAAAAATGGACATATGCTTAGAAAAAAAGAGCATTAAAAGCCTTCATCCACCTGCCCTATTTTCATGAGAGACTTTCCATTTTCCATCATACTTTAAAACTACCTCCCTTCTTGATTTAGCAAATATTTGAAAATTTTACTTCATTTAAAAATGAAAGGTTTTTAAAAGACAGGAAATATATTTAGCCTTCCTTCATCTTTTTTTATTTCAGAATATTAGGAGGTATAGGTGTTCTGTTTACGTATTTTGTTTTTTGTACAAATTCAGTCAAGATTATAAGGAAACCAAATTATTATTCACTTATAGAGCTATGGAGTAATCTAAAAACTAGATAAATTACTATCTAGGGGCAAATATATATGTGTATTTAAATCCAGCACTATTGTGCAGTCACTCACCACTGGCAAAGGCAAAATACCCTTGGTCACTGCCAAGGAGGCCTACCAGACTGTGCAGCATGGAAACGCCTACTCTGAATTCCCAGGATTTAATTTATTTAATTTGTTCAGCAATTCTCCCAACAGTAACTGATAGTGAAAGTCAAGACAGGAAGTGGCAAAAATGTCCCACCAAAACAGGACACCAAAATTAGAAAATACACTAAGTTTATTATTTTCTCAAATTGTTTGCCAAATTAAAAGATTAAGTGTTACCCAGATAAAATATTTTAGACAGGGATATCTCATGAGAAGTTTAAATATGGGCTCACTTGTTTTAAAGTGGAATACCTTTCAACCTTATGGAGGCCACGGGGCAGGCTTCAATGGACTCAGCAAGTCCTCTGGCTCCCAGCCCTGTATAGCTTCCATCTGAATGAGGTTAGTTCCCTTATTTTCTAATTTAGTTCCATTTGAGCAATCAATTAGCAATTATAGCCAATTATTAATGTGAACATTATTTATCAATAATCTATGGATAATGATCTTTAAATCGTCCCTGTTTTCAACTTGTAGGCATTGATTTCACAATGGTAATAGAAGGCTAAGCTGGGAACACAGGACAAGCACCAAGCAGCTAGTGCAAGGCAGTTTCTCAGTAAGTCGTGTTATTTTTTTGTCTACACAAAAATAATTTAGTTTAATACATAGATCAGATCCAACTGTATTCACATAAACAATGATGTAAAAAAGATGGCATTTTCTGTCTCAGCAGCAAACTCCCTTAACCCTTGAGTTTTTGTATCTAATTTAAAAGTCTGAACCCAGTGAGAATGTAATAGGACTGATTAATGCAAGATGATGAAATATCGTCTTCCCTGTCAGTACAGACGGTCTCTCTGAAGCAGGCACTTATCAGTCATATCTATCACATTTAAATATATTTATATTGTATTCCCCACTTATCACAGGCTATACATTTCAGCAAGGTTTTATCACCTTCTTGAAGGAAGGGACAACATGAAAAACATGTTTACAACATGTTTACTTATTATTAGGCCCTCATCATTTTGAGATGGCTTAATTAAATTCCATGTCTCTGATTCAGGGAAAATAACTAATTTATTTTGTAGATTCTTAATGTCATTTGTGTGAACATGCACATATATTTCAGCATTCTGCTTTAATATCTTTTCTATATTTAACAGCATCTTTCAAAAAGACATTAATTGACATTAGGCACATTTATCTGGTGAGTACATACTATTTCTTAATATAACATCATGGTAACATGCTCCAGTTTCTTCAGATGTTTAAATCTATGCCAAAATTTTAAAAACTAATCAGTTGCTGTGGAAATAGTCTGACTGGTTATGACAGCTCTTAATTAATTTGAATGTATTTCTGTAAGCTTTTTAGTTTAATTTTCAATTAAATCACCACATGTTTACCAAGTATCTCACTGACACTAAATCTGATCAAATGTATGACTTTATTATCTATATCCAAACTTCTCCAGTTTCATTCGCACCTGCTTAAAAGCACATACGTACATACACACACCTACACCTACGCACACACACACCACACACATAAAAAACAGTAAAACTCAGAGCAAAGAAAATGGTGTATGCCAGTTTCCTTTTAATTTGAATTTAGCTCTTGCTAATTTGAAGTCATGGCTTCTTTCTATTACTATAATAATTGTGTATTCTTTTTATATAACTCATGAGTAAGTAATTGGACTTTGAATATGAGATATTACTAGATATGGAGAATAAAATGATACTCTGGGGCACATATGCAAACCTCTTAATCACCCAGTTCCTAACTGATATTGATATCACCATTTGTTTTTAATACAGGATGTACCTTCTCCAATATTTAGAATTTGAAGATGAATAGGGATATAATTTATATATATTAACATATATTAATCTTCAAATTCTAATACATTCATACAAATTTCAATACTTCACTTTAATGTAGCTTAGGACACTTTTTAACTTACTAATCACTGTAAGTGACAATGTAGTTTAAAAAAGAAAAAGAAGGTTGGGCACCATGGCTCACGCCTGTAATCCTAGCACTCTGGGAAGCAGAGGTGAATGGACTGCCTGAGCTCAGGGGTTGGAGACCAGAGTGAGCCAGAGCAAGAAAAATAGCCAGGCGTTGTGGCTGTTGCCTGTCGTCCTAGCTACTTGGGAGGCTGAGGCAAGAAAATCACTTGAGCCCAAGAGGAGTTTGAGGTTGCTGTGAGCTGTGACACCATGGCACTTTACCAAGGGCAACAAAATGAAACTCTGTCTCAAAAAAAAAAAAAAAGGAAAGGAAAAAGAAAACGTGCCTTATCTTGCTATTTTCACTACTTTCTCTTCAAAAGAACTGTGGTTTTAAAAAACTTACCATGGCTACACGAGTCAGTAATTAGTTGTGTTTTCTTTGAACTTGCTATTCACCAAATAATGATGGAAATGAAGTTTACAAAATGGATAGATCCTTACAGCTCAGGATTTTTCAGGCAATGGCTGTTTCTCCACAAAACAGATGCAACAGTTCACTGTTTATTTTACTGTAGCAGAAGTTTCCTATTTGATAGTGCTTATCCTAAATCCTACGACTACTATCAGAAACCTCTCCGAGGTCTCTCTCCTTGGCCCCCTCTTTAGAATTTTTTCTGACCATTATTTCCCAAATTGAGCCATTGAACTATTGGCTAAGTATGCCAATTCCTGGTTTTCATCTTAGACTGGATTAATCAAAATCTCTGCTGTGGAATATGGTAATTTAAGCATATGTCATCCCAGATAATTAATGTACACAGTACAGTTTTTTTAAAAAAGAAAACACACACACTTTTAAATCATTTAATAGTTATTTTCTAAAGTAAAATTCTACATGTCACAAACCTCATGATGTATTATTTTTTCCTTTCAAGAATGAGGTATCTTTTAAAGAAATTTATATGCAATTTTAACAATGTATACACCTGTGTTGCCTATACCCTTATCATGAAATGAAACATTACCATGTCCTCAGAAAATACCCTTATATCTATTTGTTTTCAATTTCACTTCCCCTAAAGCACTGTTTTGATTCTGGGTTTTTAAAAAAATATTGTCTATGGTTTATATTACTGCATATACAGTCTGAAGTAGTTTTTCTTATTGATACCTAAGATAAAGGCCACTCTAACTATTTCTAGCATATGTCCTTGGATTTTCTCTTGCTGATAGCAAAAGTTGTTTTTACTCGAAATTAAATTTTAACCAAAAACAAAAGCATTTTTAGCAGATGTGGTGGATTTGGGTGCAAATTGAGTGTGACTTACTCTCCTTCCAAAATTCTACCATACCCACGTCCTTCATCATTTCCACCTAACAATTACAGGGATTATTGAATAAGGAATGGGTATATCTTAAGGTTAAAAAGCATCTCATGTAAGAAATATAAAATTTCCATCGAACAGCACAAATAACATGTGCCTCGTTGACTAATATCACAATATTGTGGGCTAACTATACAAATGATAGAACTCTGTGTTAACTGTCATTAACTCTGTCACAACAGTAGAATATAGGTTCTCTTCAAGTGGACGGGAACATGAGCAATATAGACCATATAATGTTCCAGACAGCCAATCTCCATAAACTCAAAATGATTCAAGTAGTTTAGAGCATGTTCACTGATTACAATGAAATTAGATTTAAAAATAACAGATGAGTGTTTGGAAATTAAACAGTACAGTTTTTATTTTTGTTTGTTTTTTTTATTTTTTTCAAACTATTAAAGCATTTATTTATGTAACAAATTTGCATCTGGATTTTGTTGTCCCTGCTTTGATCTTTGTCTCTCAGACACATGCAGTGATGTCAGAAATGTGGGTGACTCGGCGCAACAGTGGGGAGGTCGTTGTTCCAAATCTGAGGTGGATGCAAGCCCCCAGGCACCACAGATTGCTATAACCCCTTGGAATGAAATTTGTTAGTTATACAGCAGCTTCAAAATAAATGCCTCCTCCCCAGAATGGAGAATAAATTGCAATTATTAATCTCAAATTACTCTTAGTTTAGCAAATAACAATTCCAAGGTCTGTTTTGAAAAGCAGGTAGCTTCTTTTTTTTTTGAGATTGGTTAATTTATACATGTGAATCAGAAAACAAATGAATAATGTACTTCATTAATATATACATTATGAAAAAAATAAGACAGGAAGCACTGTTAATTTTATATATCTGAGTTGTGGGATTTGGGGCATTTTCTTATTTTCATGTATTTTCCCAGTTGTCTAACAGTACAGTTTTTAAAGTAACCAACCCCACCAAGGAGAAATCCCAAAAGAAATTAGAAAATAGTTTGAAAAGAATAAAAATAAATGCAACATATCTAAATATGTGCAGTGCTAATAAGCAGAGCTCAAAATAAAATTTGTGATTTTAAATGCTTAATTAGAAAAAGAGAAAGTTCTAAGATGATTGATTTCAGTTTCTACTTTATGAAGTTACCAAAAGAGGAGCAAAGTAAACCCAAAGTAGAAAGAATAAAATAATAAAAATGAAGAGCAGAAATCAATAAAATAAAAAGTGGTCAAACAATAAAAATTTCTCTCCTAACAGATATAATGCATACTATCTGGGTGCATGTAACTAAAATATTTGTCTTCCTATAATACTCATAAATATAAACAAACAAAGAATAAAGAAAAATCAACAAAGTTAAAAACTTTGAAAAGTTTAAAAATTTTGACAAAATTCTTGCTGTACTAATTAAAAAATAAAGAAAGAAAATACAAATTAGCAATATGGTAAATGAAAAAATGAACACAACAATTAAAAGGATAATTAGGGAAATATAATAACATTATGCCAATAAATTTTCCATCTCAGATAAAATAAACAAACACTTTGACAGATACAAATGATTGAGAAGAAATGAAAAGGCCAAATAACCTTTATCCGACTTTTAAATAACTGAATTATAACTTCCACAAAGGAAAGTCCATGTACAGAGGTTAAACATGTAAGGAAGAAATAATACTAAGCCTACACAAATTATTTCAAATATTAAAAAAAGAAGACTTTCTAACTCATTTTATTAGACCAATATTGTCCTCATATCAAAATTAAGACAAAGACATTATAAGAAAATAAGATCATAGGACACCAATCCTCATCAATTTAGATCCAAACATCCTTAAGAATAAGACATAAAATGAGTCTCCAAACTTAAATGGCAGGTTTGTGTGTAAATGTGTGTGTGCAAATTTCTGTAGTTATTTTTCCTCGTTTATCTGCTAGTCTGGGTTTAAGTTTTTAAGAAAATTTATAGAAAATCTCAAACATATAATCTTCATTAACATCATTAGACTAGTCTTTAGATTCTATACAGAATTCTCAAATTTATTTTGCAAACTTGAAGCAATCTCAAAAAAAAAGTGTACCTATGAAAATTTATATTGTTAACCATGCGTGTGGTAAGACCACCAGCAACTATCACAATTAATTGCATATGAAATTTGTTGATATTTGTGCTGCTTGATAGCAAAAAAGATGAGCATTAAAAACCTGATTACAACCCAGAAAGTGGGAAGCTTAATTGCAGGGAAAGAAGTTTGAACCTGTAAAGTTCACAAGAAAGATGCAGTGGGATGAGGAACAGGAATGATAGTCTCTGGTGGAACTGGTGATGAACATGAGAAGGACTTCATGCTTAGAGCACTGACAAGTCACCACAGAACTGGGAAGGGTCCTGATATTCTAGAAGTTGTGAGTGAAAAGAGCTTTCAAAGACGATGAGGTCTTCTGGAATAGGAATTTTGAGTTGTCCATCCTTTTATTTGCCAAACACATCACAGAGTGTAGCTCAAAAAGGGTATAAGCATTAACTGAACAGTTACTGTGTTAATGAAGTAGGGACCCATCTGGGCTAAAATAGAGCAGGATTTGGTCACCAGAGAGGTACTCCAAACTCACTTCTCCACTCACAGCTTTTCTTCTTCTTACTCATTATGTCCAAGTAATGCTTATTTTCATTATGTTTTTAAAATATCCAAACACTTTCATGGTAAAGTGTTTTGCCCTTATTGTGCCATTTGCCTCAAATATATTTCCATGCCTGGCTTTGTTTCCCCATCTTTCGTGCCTCAACTCAGAAGCCACATTCTGAAAGCAGCCTTCACTGAACTAACGTAACTTGAGCGTATCCTCCAGCATTGCCTTTGATCATGTCACCCAATTTTCTTCACAGCAGCTCAGTCCAAAATGATCTCATATATTCAGCCTATGTTTTTCTTTACTATGTGGACTGTCTTTTCCCAAATAATACAACTGTCTTGAGAATAAAGACCCTGTCAAGCTCCTTAAGCACAATCCAGTACATGTTACATTTTGTTGAATAAATAAAATAAACTTCTAAATAAAGTGTGACATATTTCTATATCCAGAGCCTTTTGGTAGAAAAATGACATGAAAATTTCAACTGGTAAAAATAGAAAAATTTATGGGTTTCATCATTAAAAAGTTTACATATGATGTGGAAGGATTTAAACCTCAAACAAAATCACCAGGATGCACACACTAGCCTTGCCTCTTTGGGGCTGGCTTCCCTGTCAAACTCTGTATAATCACAGCTTCAGACACGTATCTTAACAATCAGTCCCCTTCAGAAATTCTTTCCCTAGCCCTGTAAGTTTAGGAGTTTTTCCCACGCTTTCTTCTAGGGTTTCTTCTTGGGTTTTTATAGTTTCATGTCTTAGATTTAAATAAACTTGGATGGATTTGGAGAACATTGTCCTAAGAGAAGTAACACAAATGGAAAAACAAGCATCACAAGTACTTAGTACTAAATTAGAACCAGTAAATTAACAATTACATGCTCACATGAAAGAAAAACTCAATTAAATTCAAGAAAGGGGGAGGGTGAAGGAGTTGAGTAAATTCCTACCCACAGGTACATCATACAGTATATTCCACACTTCCTGGGTGAAGGGCACAACTACAACCTGGACTTTAACCTGAAAAAATCAAAATATATCACTTAAGTCTATGTACTTCCATATTAATCTGAAATTTAAAAAATAATAATAATAAGTCCAGTAGGGGAAAGCCCATTTCTTCCCCAGGAGCCCAGCCTCATCACTAGCCCAATGATTGGCCACAGGGAAGGGATAAGCTGCTTGACTAAAGCCTAATGAGTCCTACCTAAAAGTTACAGGTACCATCAATCCCACCCAAACCCTGAGAATGGGAGAAAAGTGGTTTCGCAAAGTGAATTTGTAGTATTATTACCACTAGAAGGAACAGATTCCAGGCAGCAGACACAAGACACCCTCTACAGAATCTTTCTTCTAATTCTTTAATTGCCGTCAATCATAGTTTGAGTCAAACCTATCCTTATTTGAATGTTATTTGGCTTTTACAGAAATAGTCCTGCTATTTCTGATCAGACTAAAGAAACCAGTAGTGCAGGGGCTGTATTACTCAATATCCCTTTATAGTTATGAGTATTTCTGTGTCTTCTAACATCTGGTTGTTATCCTGCCTGAATGCCTCCAAAAACAGGGAGTGAAAAAAAAAACAGGGAGTGCACTACCTCTATTGAGGCTCATTCCTTCCTTTCGAAGCCTTGAATTATTCAACTGTAACTTTTCTTTAACTGAAACTTGATAATACTAGGTAGGTCTCAGCAGAATACCCAGGAAAGCTCTGGAGGAATAGGTTACTCAGCAGGTGGGGAGGCTCACTACTGACATTTGGGGGTATAGCAGAGCCATGACAAAGAATCTCCACTCAAAGGTAATGTCCCCTGTCTTTCCTTCATTTCTCATCCTCAACTACTTCAACTAAAAGAGCTTTTATAGCCCCCAAAATTTCTGATTTTTACAGATAGTTGAAGCATGTCCATAAATAATGTAAGATGGGATGTTTTGAATAGATATTATTAATTTTTAGAATTGATGTCCTCAAGCAAAGTTGAAATTAGCTAAGAATTGTTAAGAAGGAAAATTCTTTGATTCTAGATTAATGGAGTGTACGTGACTGCTTGACTATATAAGGTGTTCCCAAATGAAGCTCATTTGCTACATGCCAATCTGAGATGTAGCCTGCTTCTTGTTTTCCAAAACATGGCAGGAGCAAGCTTGCATTCGCCGCAAAGCTGCTGTTCCCTTGCGTCGTCCTTCACTGCAACATTCTCCACCATAATGTCTTGAAGTACAGAATTTGTGCCTTTGGGATCATCCTCTTCTTCTTAAGGAATCCCTAGAATTAAGATGTTTGATTTTTTTTGAATGATCCCATAACTCTTTCAGAGAATACTCTGTTCTTGTTCTCCTTTTTTCTGCTTCTTAGAATGTTTGGCATAGTTCAAAAGTCTTGTCTTCTTTTTCTGAGATTCTTTCTTCACATTGTTCAACTCCATTTCTAAGGATCTCTACTGTATTTTGAAGCTTCTCAAGTAACTTCTTCAATTCTTTAAGCTCTGTTATAGCTTTCCTTATTATGTCCACATGGTTGGTGACTTTGTCTTTGAATTCATTAATTTCTTGAGACAACTTCTGAACTATTTTTTTGGTTTTCTATTTCTCTCTTTTCTTCCATGCCAATTATCTTATTTGCCATCCATATTCTGAATTCTAATCCCAACATTTCAACAATTTCCTTGTGGATGGTGTTTTCTGCTGTATCTTCTTTGAAATTCCCTGGGGGATTTGATCTACTCTAATTTTTCGTGTTACCAAAGTTCTTCTGTCCATTCCTCCCTATGAGTATTTTCAGCTTCTTCTCTTTTTCAATATGTTAATTATAGATTTTTAGTTCAATTGATAGGTTGTCCCTGCTGAGGCTGCCCCTCACTATTGTCATACGGCTGCCCTCTAACAAAGGTAGGCAAGTGATGAACCAGCAAAAAACAAACAAACAAAAAACCTGTGAAGACCTTCCTGGTTTATTCTGCCCTTAACAAAATGCAGTAAGATTAAATCACCCATTGAATCAGTTTTTGATGTGCAGATTTTAAGGAGTTTTTATGATTTAGTGAAGCATTTTCTCCAAACCACTCAGCTCTGAATATGTTAGATGCCCCTGTGCTCCTTAGATTAAGCTGAACTGGGGTGCCTGCCTTTTTCCTGCTTAGGTTGGCATTTTTCTGAGGCATGGATTTCTGTGATTATGCGAGGGGAAGGTCTAGGTGGGCAATCAGTGGAAATGTGGCAACAAGAA
Organism: Nycticebus coucang; assembly: GCF_027406575.1. Classification (NCBI taxonomy): domain Eukaryota; kingdom Metazoa; phylum Chordata; class Mammalia; order Primates; family Lorisidae; genus Nycticebus; species Nycticebus coucang. The sequence continues at coordinate 106,177,781 of NC_069786.1, read as the reverse complement.
TCTGCTGTCTGTCCTAAAGATAAGAAAAAGAATGTATGCAAACTCACAGCTATATGCACTAATGTTGTTTTCTTATTTAGCCATTTAAATCATTAATCAAATGAGCCACATAAGTTTTCAAAATAAAATGTAATTTTAGAAAAGATTGGGGTCCAAGAGGAACTGAATTTTAATGTTAGTAGCATTAAAAATTAGTAAGGGATAAGAATGTTCACCCATTGTACTTGACTTCTGCACCATTTATAGATACTTTGATTGTTCTACATAGTTTTTATAATAGTGTATAAATGGAAACCTACCTAAAAGCCATCTTTAAATGTCATGGAGATGAGTAATCTAAAGTTGTTCAGAATCATTTTTACAGCAATACATGTGCAAATTTCCATGGTCTCATGAGGCAGCTTAAGAGCAAAAATTAGATCTTTACATCTAGTTGTTTATTTTTTGGATGGGAATAAAAGGAGAATTTAAATTCAAAATTTATTTTCTATTCTGATAGTCATGAAAAACTGGGAGATAAAAATGCTTTAATCCTACAATCATGTTTTCATTATTTTTCACATTTCATAATTACTGGTAATTCTACCATCAAAATATTTGAGACTAATTCTTATTTATGGATTTGGCTTACAATTAGGCTCTTTATAAACAAAGTAAAAAAACAAAACACATGGGTGAAAGAATGATCGGGGCATTGGAGTTAAACAAAACTGGGTTTAAGTCCTGACTCAGCCACTTTGATCTGGAGCAAATCATCTAGTCTCTGTAATTATTTCTATGGTGTTGAGATGGGGATAATGATATCATTATATGTTGCAATGATTATATGATAAAATATCCTGAAAATACTATGTTCAATTCCTAAAGCAAAGAGAGTGTACATCAATTGTTTTTCCATGTTATTCCTAAGCAATCATAGAGGGGACATTCTCTTTAACCTAGAAGAGCTGTAGATGCACAGGTAAGAGCTTTGCTGAACAAGTAATTGCCTGTGTATCTTAAGGAGAGGGCTTGACACTAGAGGAATAGGCAGAAAAGGTCTAATAAGAGAAAAATGATATCCAAATCACAAAACAAGAATGTTATAACTCTTTAAAAAAGATGAGAATATCTTCTACAGATTTGTAAACAAACTCAACCATATAAATACTTACACTTCCAAAATAAAGCAAGTGCTGGAACATGTAAATGTGAGTTAAATGGCAAACTAGAAAACTTCCTTCCTTTTACATGCAGCACATGAAATACCATAAAATCTAGCAAAATAATTGATCTCCATGAAGCAACCAAATAGCAGTAACATAGCTTAACTTCCAGAGATGTGCAACTATGGACTGTACCTGGCTATAAACGCTTATCTGTGGCAGTGAATACCACAAAAATTATACATGGACCTTTTTTGTCTCCTCAGCTTTCATTAGTGTTTGTGTATTTAATGTGCGGCCCAAGACAACTCTTAGATTAGCATTCATAGCCAACGGCAGGCCATGACTGGATTCCCTTATGTGGACCATTAGAATTATTTTCATTTGGGAAATTAATATGTTAAACTCTATAATATATAAAAAACTAATATATAATATGTACTCTAATATATTAAAACTCTATAATAGTAGTCCCAGCTATTTGGAGGGCTGAGGCAGGAGGAGCCTTTGAACTCAGAGCTATAAGCCTGGATAGCATAGGGAGACACCATCTTAAAAAAAAAAAAAATGAGAGGGTGCCATCTGTGGCTCAAGGAGTAGGGTGCCGGCTGCATATACAGAGGGTGGCAGGTTCAAGCCCAGCCCTGGCCAAAATTGCAAAAAAAAAGAGAGAGAGAGAGAGATTAAGAACTCTAGAAACTAAGGATTTCTTTGTTCCTTGAGGGAATAGATTAGGCCTTGTATTTTTTTGTGGCCCAGAACTTAACATAATATCTGTTCTATAATAGGCTCTAAGTAAAATGTTTATTTAATTAATAAATGAATAAACTTTAAGGAAAATCTTAACTCTAAAGGCTTTATTCATACTTGTTAATGTAAAAAAATAGTGGTCTAGTCTTTGATTTGGGTTGGCTTATCAGGTAAGAACTCTGTATTTTCTATATTATCAAAATATGCCTAATCTAACAATTCCCTATTATACTACAACAACTGATAAAACCTTTTCTAATATAATGGGAAAAATGAGATTTAACTTAAAACAATTATGTAAAAACAACCTAAACCAAATATTTGTATAGAATTTTTACATTACGAAGTGCTTTCAAAGAGAAATGTGTGATTTCTCTTAACACAGAACAATTCTCTGAGGTAGACAAATATAATCTTCATTTGAAAAATTGAACTGTAAAGGAAATTAATCTCTGCCTCAGCCCATAACTTTTCTCTCCTAACAGGCAGGCAGACTGGGGATGTAACAAAATAGGATTGAATCAGATGAATTACCTATGTACAATGGCACCTTTATAAACAGAAGGGAAAGAAATAGTCTGCACTATAGCACAGAAGAAAAAAGAAGGAAAAAAGCATGGAAAAGAAGTGTCATATTTTTCAAAAGGGTTTGTAGATATCAGAGCATCTTATTCATCATGACCCAATTTGCATGTTGGTTAAGTCATTTAGCAAAATAAAACAGATAAGCTTGAGATGTGCACCTGAAAACATGTTGTTCCGATGCTTTTGATTTCCTACATGTATGTCTTCTCCACTAGAAAGGAGACTTCATGATGGTCAGAGACTAAAATATGTTGCAAGTTTCTAAAATACAATCTGCCCAGAAGGAATTCACCAAATTTTTTGATTGGTTAATAGGCTACATATTATATTGGTGACAATAATGACTAAAAACATGGGACTTAAAGTCAATGTGTTACCATCCTCCAAGCGGAGATTTGTCCAAGTTCTTGGTGTTCTTTGTGGAAAAGAATTTCAGTATGCACCACATAAGCCAAGCAAGGGGAAGCTTCATTCAGAGTGAAAGTACACTCTGAGGAAAGAGAGGGGGCAGGCTCCCAAAGAGCAGCATCACCAGGAGGAAGTGGTCTTACAGCATCACCAGGAGGAAGTGGTCTTACATCTTTTGTAGTCCTGCTGATGAGGGGAGGAATATTGAAGGCCAAGGTGTTGGCTTATACTAAGATTTTGGGTAGTAACTCCTAGAATTAAGTTCCCTCTCATTTTATAATTTATATGGTTGCTTCAGAAGAGTAGAATCTGTCAGTTGATCACCCAAATGATTGTAGAAAACTGGTCAACATACAGAGGTGATCAACAAAATGAATCAGGGCTACTGTACTGATATGTGTATGTGGTACATGTCTAGTTTATAAAAATTAGGCCAACTTAAGGAGGTCAGAAATTTAGGGAGGTGGTCAACTATGGAGGCTCTACTATACACATATTATCATGATTTCAAGGGCAGAGAAATTTTAAAACTGTGATGTAAATGATATTGTAATTAGCCTAAGTTCATGTAAGGTAGCAGAGACAGTTGACAAGAACTAGTTGAAGCCAGTTCTTGCCTGTCGTTATCAGCCCCTTTTGTTTAAAAGTTGTTCACTTTAACACCTGTACCCAATCTTCAAGCACCTGCACCTGATAGTCTCAACCCTATCTCCTACTTTCCAAAAAAAAAAAAAAAAAAAAAAAGATGTTTATCTAAAACCATTCTCAATTATTAGCTGTGCAACTTTGGGCAAGTTACTCTACCTCTACAAGCCACACTGTTGTCTGTGAAAAGAGTGGCAGTTAGAAGACTCACTCTGTAAGTTTTTATTGAGGATTGAGTAAATTAATGCTTATTAAAACCTAGGAGGGTCCTTGCTGATACATGACATGCACTCAATAAATGAGTCCAAAAATGCAACATACTGAAGTTTCAAGTTCAGTAAATTACAGAAGATAAATGCTGTATCTGTACATTTGTAGGCAGGAAATTTGGTTGGTTCTTAAAAATAAAGTGAAATACTGAAAGGAAATTGAAAAAGTAACCCAAAGTATATTTTTAAACAAACTTTTAATTTATCCCATATGTCACGTGCAATACAGTTAACAGATAAAATATGAAAAAAATAGATGTGGTGTGATTTACTATCAATATAAATTATTATCAATAAAACCAGTTTGCAGACACACGCTTTCTACATTGTCCTGGTTTACAAAGAAAGGGTGAAGACCTGAACTCTTTCTGGTCACAAAGGAGACATTCAAAAGGAGGGGTATGTGAAATGTTCTTGAGAGATTTTCGTTGGACCCAGAAACAAGTTCAATTGTCATAAATGCATTATTTTATCAATGTCCAGCCAGCTAATTTTCCAGTTATTTGTTCTTAGATCTTTTTATCTTCCAACAAATATTTTTCAGATCCTAATTGCTCCTATACACAGGCTAAATGAACATAGCAATATAAAGTACATTAAAGTGATAAAGACAAGAAGAGGCTGCTCATTTCTTAAAAGGAAAATGATACACACTAACTGATCGTTATCCTATGTAGGGTGGTATTTATGAGAGAAATTTGCAACCAGGCACCTGAAACTTTTTCTACCCAAAAGCAGCAAGGAAAAAAATGAACCGTCACTGAGCAAGTACCATACGTGAATTTAGAAGAGAATCTGATGCCAACATAAGGTATAATAACAAACAACTCCATTGGCACTTCCCTTTTTGTGTCTTTAGTATTTATAAGAGCCAACTCATCGAGCGTTTAAGTAACACCTTAACCCTGAATTTTCAGCCTTCAGGGCTCAAGCGGTTTAGGATTGCCAGCCAAGCTCCCTTCACACAACCACAAGGACCAGCCGGTTCGATCCACAAATTTGCTTCAGAGAACACCCTCAGTTTCTCCTCTGCATCCTTCGGGGTCTGCGTTCAGTGCCATAGGCCTGGAAGACTCCTCCATTGGAATGTCGTCGCTCTGCCTCCCACGTCCTTCCTCGGTCTCCTCGTGGACGGAGGGTGGCGGGCAGTCCTGCTCCGAGTTGCTCCAGACGTAGCCGGGAAGGGTGATGTGGCTGTCGGGCTGCCCCCTACCGCCGCGGGCCGCCTTGCCGGAGACCAGCACCATGCGCGCGCTGGCCGCCGCCTGCGACTGGCTGCTGGTGCTGTGCGTCACGGTGGTGAGCAGCGAGCCGCATCGGGGGCCGCCGCACCGCGGCGTCCTCTTCCAGTCGACTGAGAGATTCCAGCGGCTCCACAGCTTCTTCACCTCCGCCTGAACCTAGGCCACAAGAAACATGCGCATCAGGAGTCAGAGCGGAACCCTGCCACCTGTTACAAAGACGTTTGCCTTGATTTCAGTAACAGTAATAGCCATTGGTTGAGGTTCCTCTACGTGCCAGGGACGGCACATCCATACTCCCTGTCGGCCTCAAAACCGTTTGAGATAGGTGTTATTTTTGGAAATGAGCCAGCTGAAGATGAGAGAGAAGTAAATAGATTTGTTCAAGGTTAGGATTGAAATAGAAGTTGAAATGCATCTGATAGAAAATGTGATTTACAGGAGAGAAAAAAAGAGGACTTTGGCCAGGAGGAGAAACATGAGATAAATAGTGCCAGTTGAGAACCGCAGAATTCTAGCTAGTACCTGACAGCCCTGTCGGAACCCCTGCACTTAGAGACCGAACGCTAGCACGGCTCCTGGCAGCATAAGGCCATGTCCCCAGGGTGATCCCAGCCTCTTCGCAGTGGCTGCCTGAGAATACTCAGACTGCCAGAGAAATTTACTATTTGTTCTGCACAATACACACCTGATATCAGGCCTGGTGACCCTCCCCCACTTCTTAGGCCATTTATTAAAATGTGCTCACAATCATAAGTATATAGCTTTTACAACTCAGGAATGTCTCTTACAAGGACCTGAAAGCTATTCCCTTGAAATATAGCCATCAGGAAGAATAAGGCTTCTATCTCCCAATCTCTGGGGGTGGATAGAGCCCTAACCTAGACACCTGCCTGCTACCAGACACTGCTGGCCTGATTATGTTTACACTGACCAACTCTTTGTACTTTTTTCACTTTTCTGACTCCACTGAGCCCCCTGCACTGTCTTCCTTCTGTCTAGCTTTAAAATGCCCAAATCAGCTCTGCCCAGTTGGGCTCCACTCTTTCCCTTACTTATTAGCAGTTACTGAATAAAATATGTGTTCACCACTTTAATGACACCAGCTGAGGCTGAGGAGCAGCAGAAGGTACTCAACCAGAAATGTGACTGACAACCTATCAATTTGCATAGGCATACTGAAGGATGAAAACAAGGAAAGAAGGATGGTAGACAGAAAAGCAGGCCCTGCAAAGGCTTTAACAGGGTGGGGCTCTTGTTTGCATTCCTACTCATGAAGATTTTGTTCTGCTTCTATTGTCGCTTTCCAGAAGGGAGTTTATTTGGAAGTTCCGTGAAAAGCAGTGGAAACTGGTAAGCTGATGTCACCTGAAACAACAAACTTCTATCTATTCATCTCCACAAAAAATCAACGTCTGGCCTACTCATCTCTACTGCCAAATAAGGTTTTAAAAAAAAGGAAGAAGAAGAAGAAAATCAGAAAAAAATAAGCTCATTCTAAAAGAAAGCACATCGCAATTTCTAAACCCTAGTCAGAAGCATCAGCTGGTCTATAGCCATAACCAGCACGCTTGTGTTTCTGAGTTTTGCAGCAAGTTTGAAATTTGACAGACGAAGGTAGCAACTCATCCAACAGCAGGACATATTAAAATGTACAAGGTAAAAATGTGCTATCCAGCGTGATCACTTTCCTCTGGCCAACTCCTAAATATTGATATTGTCACATCATCATCTTATAGTTTCAAAAATATCAAAATATTCTAATGAATTTGTCCCACGGAAACATACATTTGGGTTACTTATAGAACTTGAAGTGGAATGTTAAGTTTAAGTATTAACTGGAATATGAAATTCTCTGCCCATCCAAGTATTGATTTATATTCCAGAAAGGTGTTTTTAAACATCAGAGCTTATATTTGAGGTGACATTTAAAAGTACTAGAAGAAGACCTTATATTATTTACACTAATTTTTGTTTTCTCTAATAATTTTATGATTAAAATAGCTCCCTTCCTCCCACCTATTCTGTCCTTTATTTATTTATTTATTTTTTTGTAGAGACAGAGTCTCACTTTATGGCCCTCGGTAGAGTGCCATGGCCTCACACAGCTCACAGCAACCTCCACCTCCTGGGCTTAAGTGATTCTCTTGCCTCAGCCTCCTGAGTAGCTGGGACTACAGGCGCCCGCCACAATGCCCAGCTATTTTTTGGTTGCAGTTTGGCCGGGGCCAGGTTTGAACCCGCCACCCTTGGTATATGGGGCCGGCGCCTTACGGACTGAGCCACAGGCGCTCAGAACAAGCTCTGTGGGATATCCAAGTTTCCTACAAACTTACCTCTCCATTGCAGTAGCAGTAAATGATAGACACAAAGAAACCCTGTAGAACAAAGAAGAACATTAGTCCACTGACAATTTATAACGCTCACAGCATTGAAATGTCTTGTGTCAAAATGTAACATTGAAAATCTAGTCTTTTCTTATGACTCTTTCAGAAAATTTTACAAATCATTATCTCCTAATGTTTCCAAATCCTTACGTTTACATTTAATTTGTTTGACATCTTTTCTTGATGTCAGCAGAACCAAATAAGTCATTGAATAAAAAACTCTATGATACACAAAGAACACAGTTGTATTGTATTATTATAGTTTTATTTATGTTGTCACTCAAGGACCACATAATGTCCATCCCCCGCTTGTTAAGAGATATTTGTAAGCTGTGAATGCTAAAAGCTACAGACATGAAATAAATGGAAACTTTTCATTTATTCAGAAATATTTAGTGAAATTACACAGTGTGATATGACCTGCTCAGCATGACAGGGTTAAACAATGTAACAAGACAGGTAAGGTTCCTGTTCTAGAAGGGAAGAAGCACTTATTAAAACATAAACAAACAACCACACGAGAAAAGCGCAAGATGATAAGGGTTGTCCAGGTAAAAAAAGGGATGTTAAAGAGAGTAATGGAATGAGTATATTAAATGAAGAACTCAACAAAGACCACTCTGAGAAAGTGACATTTAAACTGGTCTTAGTGACAAGAACAAGAATCCAGCTGTGTGATATATGGGAAAGAGAACAGGGAGTGGGAGGGAGCCCCTGAGCTAGAATCAGAAAGCAGAATCAATAGTGTGGCTCTGTCTCAGTGGGGTACCTGGAGAGTGGTATGAGACAGAGCGAGAGGTGAGGGGGACCCACACCCCCGGGGCTGTGTATGCCAGGTAAAGGCATGTGAATTTCATTCTGAGAGCAACAGGAGGCCTGGCCTATTTCTGGCAAGTAAGTGACATGGTCAAATTCATATTCTTAAGATTCTTCCCACTATTGCATTACCTATGGGCTAGATTTAAGGCAGCAAGGGGTGGCAGCAAATGAGTACGTGGAATGGAGAGCAATGCAGGTGACAGACAGTGGTAATCATATTTCAAATGATATAAAATGGGCAGCTCTTTTGTCTCCTTTCTCCCCGCCCCTCTTTGTCCTCTTCCTTGCCTTCACTTTCTTTCGCTTTCATTTATTTTCCATACACACAAGCAGAGGTCCCTGCTCTGTACGTGTTACGTATTTTACAAGATGTTTTCTAATGTCTCCACCCAGCTTGTTGGGGTGACAGCTAGCTCCAGAACTGCTACTGCTGTGAGCAGAATAACCTGACCTCCGTAGAACAGAAAAGCACAGGCCTCATAGAATATCACCTTTGATAGGCCCTCTCTGCATCAAAGCCAGAGAGAGGGCACAGAAACGGGTTGCACGGGAGGAAAAAGGAAAAAAAAACGTTACAAGAATCAAATGACTTGGTGGCAATCTACCTGAAAGGAGTTGAAGAAGAGCTCACAGTGCATGCGGATCTCCCACCCGAGACCAGTGAAAGAGTGGGGCAGGCACACGAACACGATGTAATGCACCCCAAAGACCAGGACCAGGACCAGCGTCGACTTGGCCAGTTGCCTGAAAAAGAACAGCAAGCCTTTTTATTGATCAACTAGATGCCTTTCAGCAGAGATAGCTTGCTGGAAAAAATAAAGTTTCTCTCTCTCTTTGGATCCCACCACTTTTACTCATTTATTTTCCCCCTCCCTCTTCTTCCTGTCACTTTTATACTAAATCAGGGAGTTTATTCTTATTTCCCATAATTATTACCTCTTAAATCGGTGGTTCTCAAACTTCCTAATGCCACGACACTTTAATACAGTTTCTCATGTTGTGGTGACCCCTAACTGTAAAATTATTTTCATACACCTGTATTTGTACGGGGTGTATGTGATGGTTTTAGGCGATCCCTGTGAAAGAGTCATTCGACCCCCAAAGGGATCGCGACCCACAGGTTGAGAAATGCTGCCCTAAATCTTTCTAATTATATTTCCATACATTTTGCTTCAATGATATTCTTTTCATAAAGTTGTGAAATTCCTTTTTTTCTGTCCCAAGTCTTCTTTAACTTCTATATTTGAAAATTAATATTTACATTTATCCAGGTTAACTGCCTTTACTTTTATGGGAGCATTTTGGCTTTTGTTCACTTTAAAATCAGTTACTCCCTTTTTTCTTCTAACATTTGACTCTCCATTTATGCTTATTCTTGGAGACATATTTTCTTTATTTTTCTTTATTTTTATTTTTTTATTATTAAATCATAGCTGTGTACATTAATGCAATCATGGGGCACCATACACTGGTTTTATATATCATTTGACATATTTTCATCACACTGGTTGACATAGTCTTCCTGGCATTTTCTTAGTTACTAGGTTGAGACATTTACATTCTACATTTAGTAAGTTTCACATGTACCCTTGTAAGATGCACCGTAGGTGTGGTCTACATATTTTCTTATGAGCTACATGTGGTCAATTCCTCTTGCCGTCTCTGAATATTTTCTGTCAAATACCTCAATTCTCTTTTGTTTAGTTATTTTATTTTGTAGACCTAAATATTTTAGCATTATTTTCCTTCACTGCTTCTTTATATATATTTTCTTGAGTATTTTGGAGAATCCAAGGCTTTCCGATATAAAGGGGTTACTCTACATGGTCCTCAATGATCCTCAGTGCCCTTATTAATCCTTCACTTTTAAGCATGGGCAGAACCTGGGGCATAATCTGATCAACAGATTACACAAAGAAGAGGGCGTGCCACTTCTGTGATTGCATTGGTTAAGGTTGCAACTTTCCTCTTACTAGGTGACATGATCCTTTGCTTGGTTCAGTGAAGCAAGCTACCATGTTGTGAACTGCTCTATTGAGAGGCCCATGTGACAAGGAAAGGTGGCATCCTAGAGATCCTATAGTAAGTGACTGAATCCTTCCAATAATCACACAGGCTTAGCAGTAGCTTCTTTCCCAGTCCAACCTTAAGATAAGACTGCAGCCCCAACTAACATCTCAATTGTAGCTTTGTAAGAGACCTGAAGCAGAGGACCCATACTCAGATTCCTACAACTATATTTGTTCATTTTTCTTCTTGGAAACAAGCTTTGTAGGTGAGCAGAGATCACACTGGACTAGGAGTACAAAGAACTCTCCAGATTTAACATTAACTACCCGTGCAATCATGATTTAGTTTTTTCATCACTAAAATGAGGAAATAGGGCACAGAAGTTTATAAGAAACCTAATATTTTAGGTATCATCTTTTACATACATACACTTTCCTACACAATCCTCTTGTTAAGGAAAATGGAATACGCCACAAAATAATACTGAAAGGCTTAATTTAGACATCTGGAATTACACATTTGCTCCATCTCATTCTCCTTTTCATGCCTTATCTCTCACTAGGGTCCTGTCCATCTGCTCTTCTTGGCTCAGGGCCACCCACTCCATCTCACTTTCATAGTTTCTCTTGAACTCTGTGAGCTTTCTTCTAGGCCATCGTAGTCCTCATAACATAACTTCAGTTACCTACAGTCCATTCTATTTGAAAATTCTACCTTAAGTCTATTTTCTTGAGATAGCATCTCTGATAAGCAGTGGGTTTCTCTGCCCTAACCAATGGGGATATGCTTGTTCTCAATTCTGACTGGTGAATATCCTCTTTCCATCATTGCCTAAAGGGGAAGATCATTTTGAGCATTTTCAAGGCCTTTTAATTCAGTCTAATCAGATAAAGGGGGACAGCATTAACTGCATTGCAGGACAGTCTTATCTAACACCACTCTGAAAAGAAAATTACATCTCCTCCTTTCAGATTAAAGAGTAAATCTCCTGGGAGACTGTTCTCAAAATCAAGCTAACATTGATTATTCCTACTGTGTATGGCTAGGAGTCAAAAACTGGGTTAAAACAAAAAAAGCAGTGCAACACATTGAGAAATGGTAAAATGTAAATGTTTATAGCCGGGCGTTGTGGCGGGCGCCTGTAGTCCCAGCTACTCGGGAGGCTGAGGCAGGAGAATCGCTTAAGCCCAGGAGTTGGAGGTTGCTGTGAGCTGTGTGAGGCCATGGCACTCTACCGAGGGCCATAAAGTGAGACTCTGTCTCTACAAAAAAAAAAAAAAAAGAAAGTAAATGTTTAGGGACAGATTGCCTCATTGCAGAGTAAGAAAAAGTTGCCTTAGGCAACAGAAATTTAGTGGGTATCCTGCTAGCACAGCCATCTGGGTTTTTCCTTCTTTGTCTATGACTAAGCTCTTTACAACTCTGCATAGAAAAAGGTTAATTTACAGAAAACAGATAGTAATTATATTCATCTTCTATCGCTGTGTAACAAATAGACACAAATTTAGTAGCTTGCAACAACACCATTTATTATGTCTCAGCTTCTATGGGCCAGGAGTGGAGGCATACACGGTGGGTCCTCAGTGCACAAGCTCACAGGCTGAAATTAACGTGTTATCCGGGCTGCATTCTCATCGGGACCTCAGGGTTCACTGCTAAGCTCATTCTGATTGCTAGAAGACCTCAGTCTTGCAGATGCAGACTGTCTGCTAGCTGTTGGCCAGGGTTCAGTTTCTATAGGCTGCTCTTATGTTCCAGGGAGAAGCTCTTGCAACATGTCAGATTAATTCCTCAATACCAACAAAAGAATATCTGTCCATGCTATGAGGACAGAGTCTTACAATCATAGGAGTGACCATCTTACCACCCTTACTTGCCATATAACATAATCCATGGAGATACTGTTTCATCATAGGTCTTCCCCACACTCAAGGCAAAGGGTATTGAGGGATGGGAATTATACAAAGCATGTTCACTCAGGGACAGAAATCTTTGGGGGCATTTTGGAAATATGCCTACCACAGTAATGCAAAGAATCCCTACCCATAGAAACACAAATTCTGTGCAGTGGAATGCCACTAATTATAGCCTGTGGACATTGATACATTTTTCTAGTTTACATACATTTCTAAATTCAATTCACATTTATTATCTGACTATACATTGAGTTCTATTTTGAATCAGTTGTAATATAATTCCCCACATTAATTATTGAGTTAAATGAAATATATGAATTGTGTTTATTTATATTTGTATGAATTATGATCATTTATTCTTTTAAAATTCATCCTTTCATGACAGTGAATGAGTTAAAGTAATGGCCTGAGCAAGGCATTATAGGTCATCTGTCTATTCACTTATTCAACTAGATATCTCCACTCAGTTCAAATCACACAGTGGTCCTAGGCACTGAATGTTTTTCCATTGCCCATCTGGTCACCCAGTACATTATCTGTACATTTTTACAATCCGGCTGTCTGAAAATGCACAGCTGTCTAATGAGATGATTCAGGGATGTAGCAACTGATAGTGGTCGTGGGGCTTGCTGTAAACATGGTGACGTCTCTGTCCAAGCCGAGAGAGGAATACAAACAAGTCAAATGGTTTGGGGACTCAGTGTCCTGTTTAGAAAATAGATTTCCAATTTTTGCTGTATGTCGCCCAAAGTGATTTCTCCTAAGGTGATCTCTCCCCAGGTGAACAGTGCTGGGAAATCTCTAGTTTTAAGAGTCAATTTAGCTTAAAAAACATGACTGCTCTTAAGCCTCTCTTGATCCCTCCTGGCCTTGAATTAATTTTTCCTTTTGTTCTATAAACGTAGCATTTTGTATGAGCATCACTACTGGTACTTTCCTCACTTTAATTTAAATCAATCTCTATATCGATCTCTCGCCCTCATTCTTTCTCTCTCCACACCGTCCCCTAGATTGAGGGTTCAAGCAGGGCACTCAGCAAACGAGCTCCTGGCTATGAAGCACCAGGCTCCTGCTACATCCTATGCTGGCTGCCTCCCTTTATTCCAACAACCATGTGAGAGAGCTATTATTATCCTTATGAGGTAAGGAGAGAGGCTCAGAGAAGGAAAGTACTCATCTAACGTTACACAGTAAAGTGGTGGATTCAGCCCTAAAAATCTGTTGCCTTTACTACCACATTTTATAATAAATATTGGCTAGATTTATTCTAAACACAATAAGCATTAATATGGTTGGGGGGGAGGTCTAACAGTTAGCCAAAACATTCATGTATTCTTTTACCTTAAATTTTGCACTTTTTTGTATCTCTTACGTTTTTCCGGTCCTGGAAACCTTTTCTTTAGCAAGACAATTTGAACCTTTGTTAGGCAAAGTAATAACAGAATGAAAGATAAGTTTAAAGGTACAAAAATGAGTTGATGTAAATTAAATAGTCAATTAACACTCAGAGTAGGAATGTCACTGCTACGAGGACACAGATTAATTTTCCAATGTCTATTTGAAAAGTGGGATACCATTTAAACCTGAAAGTTTAAGGCCTCAGAAACTAAATGTAAAATTGAATTTACAAATTGATCCCAAGTAAGTTCCCACATTTTCCTTCCACTAGATTTTTATCTTTGAACATTATTAAGGATATTAAATATGCTTCCACTTATTAAAAAAATGCATTTGGCAGAAAAACACTTTCCCTGATTTTTACTTGTCTATAGACTGTTCTAATTAACCACTTCAAACTTTTAAAACTTCTGGGCACAAGATCATTTAAAAGTTATTCTGAATTCTGCATAGTATATGATTCCAATTGCTGATAAATTACTTTCTTCAATTTTTCTGAGAAATAATCCCCCACGAATTAATTCAAAATATGTTCATTCCATTCAGTTTGTAAAATGAGCCACCCTTTTATTTTCTCCAAAATTTTTCACATCTTTTGGGCAACCTTTACTAAAAGTGTTAAGTTCACTTCATTCAGAACTATAGAACCAAGCAGCTTTTGTTAAGAACTAGACAAATAAGTGGCTTCCAAACACCACTGCATGTTTTAGCTTTATGAAGATGAATATAATGTCATTTACATTTTCCATTACTCTATCATCCCTTGACCAGTAGGATGTGGCATGAGACAAGCCATAGCATAGGGCCTTCATAATAAATTCTTACGTACAATTTATATTATAGTATTGCCACTTGCTGCAGATTGAAAATAACTGGAGCTCGCAGCAGCTGCAGTTATATTAACACTGAGCATCCTATCCAGACTTCATAGTAAATGCTCAACAGTAAACGCTGCCTTTATAAATGATGTGGGGATGAATAAATCAACAAAGGAGTTAGATAATATTCATGAGAGAGGATCGAAACACTAACTATGATTTCTTCCTTTCTGTGATTGGGAGAGCATTTCATAACACTCTGAGACAGAGAGGGCGGAGACAAGATGGCTGACTGAAGCAAGCTTTCCACAGAGGCTCCAGTCCAGAGGAAAGTTCAAGGACATATATTTAGCAAGTAACCTGGTGGATTAGAGCTGCACCAAGAGAGAAGGTTGAAGAACGCACATCAATACCACTGAGGTGACCTGTGACCCCAAGGACACAAACAAAAGGTACAAAATCCATCACCAAATGGACAGGAGTCCCCTCCCCCATGAGAACGGCTTGGAGTGCCCCACAAACAAATGAGCAGAGTTCAAAGGTCCTCCCACTACACTCCACGGGAGAGACCCTCTAAAAACTGGACCTACCTACCCTACTAGGGTGCCACGGCATTCTCCTGCCAGGTATAAAACTGTATAAAACTGTAGATATTCTCTATCTGCAATTCTGAGCTCCGAGCACTCCCTTCCACTCTCATTCTGAGGTCTGGAGGCCTGTCCCCCAGAAGTCCAGATTCTTGGGTGATTTCTCTCACAGGAAAGAGGAGGGGACAGTTGCCTGAGAGGGAACCACGCGGGAGTGGTGGTGCCCTGAGGCGCAGAGCAGCAGCCATTTTTGGCAACAATAGGTCTCACCCCAGGATATTCCGAAGTCACACCCCCTGTCTCTCTGGGCAACCAGAGGAGGCCAGGCATCTTCCTAGTTGGCAACCACTGCAGAACAGATCTGAGATGGAAACGCAGGCCCCATGAGTAAAGGGTTTGCCTGAGGCGGTACCGGCCTGGGTGGGGTGTGGGGACTAGAAAACAATGCACAGAGCTGGGAGATTCCCAGTGTGGGGCTGACCTAGAGGACCATTTAAATAAGCCTAAGACACACCGGGAACCTCAGGGGATCATCAGCCTATAGATAAAGGAAGGCAGGAGGCTAGAACTGACAGCTAACTGTGCTGCGAATACAAACCTACAGGAGCAAAGACAGGGCCTGAGGTGTAGGCTCTGGAAACTCAAAACAGCTTCTCTTCTGCAGGGGAATTTAGCAGGGACAGAAACAAATTCCCGCAAAGCTGTTCTGTTCTGTCAGTAACATCAATGGGGGTGGGGCTGGAACTGAGTGAACACCCCCCAGCCTCCATAAAGCGCCCGAGGTTGTCAGGCCTCACCTCCCCCTGCTGGATAAAGGCAGAGCGCAGTGGCCTGGCTGAGCAGATATAAATTTCCTTGTGATTCAGGCAGATGCAAACCCCTGGAGTATCTGTTCACTAGAGGCAACTGGGTCACAGCACTGCGGGGCTATCAGTGACAGGGTGTGACAGAGATGCAAGATGGGGAAGGAGGCATCAGCCTTCCTAGACTAATCTGTTTGCTGGGTGGGTCCTCCTGACTTCACAGAGCACTGGAGCAAGTCATATTTGAGTTGTCAGCAGACCCCTGCAATTTAGTTGCCAGAGACCTTTTAAACTCTCCCATCTGAGACAGGTGTTTCAGGTGACTGAAACAATTGATTTGGACCTTTTGAACTGAGCCAGTCACCCAAGGACTATCCAAGTGGTTCCCTAGGTGTGTGGTTGTAGGAAGGTTTGATTTTCATTTTCCAATTGTTAACTGTGGGGGGTGGGGTGACTTAATTGCTGATATTTTTCCACAGCTGAAACTTCAACCCAGAGCAACTGTTTCACTAGGGTCGGACAGAGACCAGCTGAAAACAAGACAGAGCCACTTACCCCACCACACCAAACAAGTCCCCAGTTTCTCAGGCTGGAGCACTGTATGGGTCCTCGACAAAGCTTCAGGGGAAAAGTCAAATGGTGTAAAATAATCATGGGGTGAAATCAGCGGAAAAACTCGGGTAACATGATTATCAGAATAGATCAAAACCCCCACCCCCAAGGAAAGATATGGCAGATGTAACTGAAGATCCCATCATAAACAGCTGGCCAAGACGGCAGAAATCAAATTCAGAATTTGGATTGCAAACAAGATTAATAGAATAGAGTAAAATTTGGAATTAGAAATTCAAGGAGCAAGTCAAAAGTCGGAATTAGAAATTCAAGGAGAAATTCAAAAGTTGCCTCAAGAATTTAATGAATTTAAATACAAAACCACAAAATATTTTGATGCACTGAAGCAAGAATTTGCAGCCCTCAAAGATCTGAAAAATACAGTAGAATCCCTCAGTAACAGAGTGGAGCAAGCAGAAGAAAGGATTTCTGACATTGAAGACAAAATTTTTGAATGCCCCCAAACTCTCAAAGAGGAATAGAAATGGAGAGCAAATGAATTAGTCTCTCAGAGAGCTCTGGGATAGTTCAAAGAAGGCTAATATCCACCTCATTGGAATCCCTGAAAGTGATGAAGTGGCCTCGCAAAACACAGAAGCCCTTGTCCATGAAATTATTAAAGAGAATTTTCCAGACATGCCAAGAGATTCTGAAATTCAGAAAGAAGACAGTTTCAGAACCCCAGCATGACTCAAACCGAATAAGATATCCCCCAGGCATATCATAGTTAACTTCAATGAAGTTAATATGAAGGAGAAAATTCTGAAAGCAGCCAGACATAAGAAATCTGTTACCTACAAAAAAAAGAATATTAGAATGACTGCAGATCTCTCTGCTAAAACTTTTCAAGCAAGAAGAGGGTGGTCATCAACTTTTAATCTCCTAAAACAAAATAACTTTCAACCCTGGATCCTATATCCAGCTAAACTGAGTTTCATTTATGATGGAGAAATTGAATAATTTAATGAAATTCATATGTTGAAGAAATTTGCCATAACCAAACCAGCTCTTCAGGATATTCTCATACGTATCCTCCATAATGACCACTCCAATCCTCTACCACAAAAGTAAACTCACTCAGAAACTTTGGATCAAACTCCAACTTCCACAGTGACGAAAGGATTAAAAATGTCCACTGAACTTTTGAAAAACTCAATACCCCAAATTTTACTGGACTTATCAATATTCTACATTAACGTGAATAGCTTAAACTGTCCTCTAAAGAGGCACAGATTAGCTGACTGGATACAAAAACTGAGGCCACATATTTGCTGCATACAAGAATCACATCTTACCTTAAAAGATAAATATAGACTGAGGATGAAAGGATGGTCATAAATATTTAATGCATATGGTAATCAGAAAACAGCAGGTGTTCCAATTCTATTTGCAGACACAATAGCAACAAAAGTAAGGAAGAATAAGAATGGTCACTTCATGTTTGTTAAGGGTAATACTCAATGTGATGAGATTTCAATTATTAATATTAATGCACCCAACCAGAATGCATCTCAATTTATAAGAGAAACTCTAACAGACATGAGCAACTTGATTTCCTCCAGCTCCATAATAGTTAGAGATTTTAACACTCTTTTGGCAGTGTTGGATAGATCCTCCAATAAGAAGCTGAGCAAAGAAATTTTAGATTTAAATCTAACCATCCAACATTTGGATTTAGCAGACATCTACAGAACATTTCATCCCAACAAAACTGAATACACATACTTCTCATCAGCCAATGGAACATACTCCAAAATCGATCACTGAATACACATACTTCTCATCAGCCCATGGAACATACTCCAAATCGATTAACCTCAGTCAATTTAAAGGAATAGAAATTATTCCTTGCATCTTCTTAGACCACCATAGAATAAAAGTTGAACTCAGTAACAACAGGAATCTGTATATTCATACAAAAATATGGAAGTTAAATAGCCTTATGATGAATGATAGCTGGGTCAGAGATGAGATTAAGAAGGGAATTGCCAAATCTTTGGAACAAAACAACACTAAAGACACAAATTATCAGAACCTCTGGGATACTGCAAAGGCAGTCCTAAGAGGGAAATTTATAGCACTGCAAGCCTTCCTCAAGAGAACAGAAAGAGAGGAAGTTAACAACTTAATGGGACATCTCAAGCAACTGGAAAAGGAAGAACATTCCAATCTCAAACTCAGTACAAGAAGAGAATTAAAAAAAATTAGAGCAAATTTCATTAAAAAATTAAATGAAATTGAAAACAAAAGAATTATACAACAGATCAATAAATCAAAAAGTTGGTTTTTGAAAAGGTCAATAAAATAGATAAAACTTTGGTTAACCTAACCAGGAAAAAAAGAGTAAAATCTCTAATCTCATCAATCAGAAACAACAAAACAAAATAACAACAGACTCCTGAGAAATTAAAAAAAAATCCTTCATGAATATTACAAGAAACTTTATTCTCAGAAATATGAAAATCTGAAGGAAATTCACCATTACTTGGAAGCATGTCACCTTCCAAGACTTAGCCAGAATCAAGTGGAAATGTTGAACATGCCCATATCAAGTTCTGAAATAGCATCAACCATACGAAATCTCCCTAAAAAGAAAAGCCCGGGACCAGGTGGCTTCATGTCAGAATTCTACCAAACCTTTAAAGAGGAACTAGTACCTATATTACTCAACCTGTTCCAAAATATAGAAAAAGAAAGAAGACTACCCAACACGTTCTATGAAGCAAACATCACCCTGATACCCTGATCCCCAAACCAGGAAAAGACCCAACAAGAAAAGAAAATTATAGACCAATATCACTAATGAATATAGATGCAAAAATATTCAACAAGATCCTAACGAACAGAATCCAACAACACATCAAACAAATCATACATCATGACCAAGTCGGTTTTATCCCAGGGTCTCAAGGCTGGTTCAATATACATAAATCTATAAGTATAATTCAGCACATAAACAAATTAAAAAAAAAGACCATATGATTCTCTCAATTGATGCAGAAAAAGCTTTCGATAATATCCAGCATCCCTTCATGATCAGAACACTTAAGAAAATTGGTATAGAAGGAACATTTCTTAAACTGATAGAGGCCATCTACAGCAAACCCACAGCCAATATCATATTGAATGGAATTAAATCGAAATCATTTCCACTCAGATCAGGAACCAAACAAGGCTGCCCATTGTCTCCACTTCTCTTTAACATTATAATGGAAGTTTTAGCCATCGCAATTAGGGAAGAAAAAGCGTTCAATAGTAGGTCAGAGGAGATCAAACTTTAGCTCTTCAGAGATGATATGATTGTATATCTGGAAAACACCATGAATTCTACTACAAAGCTCTTAGAAGAGATCAAGGAATACAGCAGCGTCTCAGGTTACAAAATCAACATTCATAAATCGGTAGCCTTTATATATACCAACAATAGTCAAGCTGAAAAACAGTTAAAGACTCTATTCCATTCACAGTAGTGCCAAAGAAGATGAAATATTTGGGAGTTTATCTAAAAAAGGACGTGAAAGATCTCTATAAAGACTATGAAACTCTAAGAAAAAAATAGCTGAAAATGTTAACAAATGGAAATACATACCATGGTCATGGCTTGGAAGAATCAACATTGTTAAAATGTCCATACTACCCAAAGCAATATACAATTTTAATGCAATCCCTATTAAAGCTCCACTGTCATACTTTAACGATCTTGAAAAAATAATACTTTGTTTTGTATGGAATCAGAAAAAAACCTCGAATTGCCAAGACATTACTCAGAAATAAAATCAAAGCAGGAGGAATCACGCTACCGGACCTCAGACTATATTATAAATCGATAGTGATCAAAACAGCATTGTACTGGCACAAAAACAGAGAGGTAGATGTATGGAACAGAATAGAGAACCAAGAGATTATCCCAGCTACTTACCGTTATTTAAACTTTGACAAGCCAATTAAAAACATTCAGTGGGGAAAAGATTCCCTATTTAATAAATGGTGCTGGGTGAACTGGCTGGCAACCTGCAGAAGACTGTAACTGGACCCGCACCTTTCACCATTAACTAAGATAGACTCTCACTGGTTTAAAGATTTAAACTTAAGACATGAAACTATAAAAATACTAGAAAAGAGTGCAGGGAAAACCATTGAAGAAATCGGTCTGGGCGAATATTTTATGAGGAGGACCCCCCTGGGCAAATGAAGCAGCTTCAAAAATATACTACTGGGACCTGATCAAACTAATAAGCTTCTGCACAGCCAACAACACAGTAAGTAAAGCAAGCAGACAGCCCTCAGAATGGGAGAAGATATTTGCAGGTTATGTCTCCAACAAAGGTTTAATAACCAGAATCCACAGAGAACTCAAAAGTCTAAGCAAGAAAAGAACAAGTGATCTCATCGCAGGCTGGGCAAGGGACTGGAAGAGAAACTTCTCTGAAGAAGACAGGCGCATGGCCTACAGTCATATGAAAAAATGCTCACCATCCTTAGTCATCAGAGAAATGCAAATCAATACTACTTATCATCTAACTCCAGTAAGATTAGCCCATATCACAAAATCCCAAGACCAGAGATGTTGGCATGGATGTGGAGAAAAGGGAACACTTCTACACTGCTGGTAGGAATGCAAATTAATACATTCCTTTTGGAAAGATTTTTGGGGAACACTTAGAGATCTAAAAATAGATCTGCCATTCAATCCTATAATTCCTCTACTAGGTATATACCCAGAAGACCAAAATCACATTATAACAAAGATATTTGTACCAGAATGTTTATTGCAGCCCAATTCATAATTGCTAAGTCATGGAAAAAGCCCAAGTGCCCATCAATCTATGAATGGATTAATAAATTGTGGTATATGTACACCATGAAATATTATGCAGCCTTAAAAGAAAGATGGAGACTTTACCTCTTTCATGTTTACATGGATGGAGCTGGAACATATTCTTCTTAGTAAAGTATCTCAAGAATGGAAGAAAAAGTATCCAATGTACTGAGCCCTGCTATGAAACTAATTTATGGCTTTCACATGAAAGCTATAACCCAGTTATAACCTAAGAAAATGGGAAGGAGGAGAGGGAGGGGAGGAAGGGGGGAGGGTGAGCGGAGGGAGACTGGCGGGATTACACCTGCGGTGCATCTTACAAGGGTACATGTGAAACTTACTAAATGTAGAATATAAATGTCTTAACACAAAACTGAGAAAATGCCAGCAAGGCTATGTTAACCAGTGTGATGAAAATGTGTCAAACAGTCTATAAAACCAGTGTATGGTGCCCCATGATCACATTAATGTACACAGTTATGATTTAATAAAAAAAATAAAAAGGAATCGGAAATTTCAAAAAAAAAAAACAATCTGAGACAGAAAGAGACAGTTACCTGCTTTGGAATTTTAAAGTCAAATCCATATCCAGTTGACTAGTGGATGTATGTATTTGGTTGGATAGAAACCACTGTCATTCAGAATTTCCAAAACAATCATTGTGAGAAATGAACACATCCTTAAGATAGTTTGATAATGATCATAAATATTCAATTTACCCTTTCCTTCATGAAAGACCAAAAATGGAGTGACCTCTCTCAATCAGTACATTTTTGAAAGTTTTTAAAAATTCATGTTTGGTAGAAGCCAATTTGATGGAAAGATTAGAAACAGTCTAGCAAATGTTCTTGATTTGAAAAAATTCTTGATTTTTTTCATTATGGCACATTTTTAGAATGCAGATAAAATTGTCTGCAAAGATCATCAACAAGAGATTTTTCTGGGAGTTCATACATGGTTTGCAGGCAACTCCTATCTGCTAAAAACAGACTTAAAATATATTTACAATTTAAGCACTTCGGGTAGGTTTGGTGTTACTTATATTTTCCTGAAACATGTATACCTTTCTTATAAAACACACAATTGAACCAAACAAAAATATACATTTATAAATTTATCTCTTAAAGACATTTCAGATGAATCAATGTCTGTTCTTTAAATCCTTGTTCTGATGGTCCCTGTCTAGGAATTACCTGTACTGCTTCCTGGTGTCCTGACCAACGGCATTGGTCTCCCAAATTTTGGTAGCCAGCACTCTAACCGTATTCAGAAACAGAATAAAATTTAGCTGAAAGAGAAGGTGAGATTACAAGGAATTATTAAATTAGTCTTCAAGATGTATATAAATATTTACATAAATTGAACATTTTTCTATTCAAAGACCAAAAGTGAACCGTTCTATAAATGTGAATGAGGGAATCTGAGATAAGCTATTAGAAAACTATTGACCCTTTAATTTCCCCTCATGAAAACACAAAGATACATTTCAACAGCGCTGGAAATACCAGAGGATGACCTGCCCAGATCCATGGGGACTCTGAAAGCCAAAAAGCCCCACGGCAAACTGGCAGGACAGGATGTAACTTTTATATAAGTGTAATAATGGACTGGCTTTTTGAAATGAATTCCCAGCTCAGTCTCTGAAGAGAAATAAAATAATTGTTTGGGAGATACTCTCCTGTGATATATGAAAATCACTGGGTAGGAGCGGTGCCTGTGGCTCAAGGAGTAGGGCGCTGGTCTCATATGCCAGAGGTGACTGGTTCAAACCTAGCCCCGGCCAAAAAAAAAAAAAAAAGGAAAATCACTGGGTAACGTATATAAGGTTTTTTAAAAGGCAAGTAAGATGCCG
Organism: Nycticebus coucang; assembly: GCF_027406575.1. Taxonomy (NCBI): domain Eukaryota; kingdom Metazoa; phylum Chordata; class Mammalia; order Primates; family Lorisidae; genus Nycticebus; species Nycticebus coucang. The sequence continues at coordinate 106,154,717 of NC_069786.1, read as the reverse complement.
TATAAGAAAAGGTCCCCAATGTAGGCAATTGATTCTGTAATGTTATAGGTGTGGGTACCACTACAGACAATCAAGCTGGGACCTTACAAAGTGGGGGAGGAGAGTACTGGTGAGACACACCCTTTCATACCCCAGAGCCTCAAGGATCAGCAAAGAGATCCAAAATGAAGAAGAGAAGGGCTCCAGGTCTGGGGCCATAAGGAGGTGGAACCCTTTAGGTCCCTTCATTCAGGGAGATGCCTACTGTCTACAAAGTGCTGCTGCTCAGGAAAAATGGAAATGCAGGGGGCTGAGAGTGGGCATGGGGCAACGCCAGAGCAGGCTACACAAATTATGTCTGGCCACATAGCTAGCAGGTGGCAAGGTGTTAATGCGGTCCATGCAGCCCGCAGGATGCACAGTGTATCATCCTAACCACAGCACAGACTGCCCATAACACAGAGTTAACAGCAGGTTGAGGTCAAGACAGAAATGTTTTAAAGGAAGGATGGATTAACAAAAGATTGTAAGAAATCTAAAGTATAACCAAGTTTTAAAATCAGTATTAGGAACGGCAAAGAGTAGTTCTGAGAGAGCAGGAAAACAGACGGAGCAATTTAGAAAACACCTGAAGAATCCTCAGTGGAGGGAAAAAGAACTGGTAGTAAACATGCTGATTTGTGCTTTTTCTGAAGAAAAGGTAATGACAGAAAAATCGATAAAGGTTTAAGAGAAAAAAAACCTACATTAAAGAAATCTGCAGATGGAAAAGTGACCCTACATACAGTGGGAAGGAATAAAAGAGAACAGAACAGGGGGGTCCTGTTGAGATGTTAGCGGCATTAGTTAAGAGTAGTAGCAATACTCTGAAGGATGGAGACATAAGTCTAAGAGAAAATCGTTAGGGAGAACTTGCAATCTCAGGCGACCTTATTGGAGATAAAATCTAGCCCGAAGGTCCACTTTGAGCAGACCACAGACAAAGCCAATGAAAACTGAGAAGCTGATGAATCAAATGACCATTAGTGAGCATTAAACCAATGACACATTGAATGAATTTTGTGTATTCACAAAATTTTACATAACAGTTCATTCACATAACAGTATTTTAAAGATGAAAAGACAGAAATGAGATCCTTTCTCAATTAAAGATTTCAAGAAATTTAAAGATTTATGTGAAGTGGACCACAGATGCATTAAGACAAAGAACTCAAAATTTAAGCCACAAACTCTCTGGCTCCTCAGGCTACCCCCCTCTGAGACTTGCATCCTGGAGTTCTCTTTTCCTGGCTCCTCCCACTCCCTCGACTCGCTGGCCCTCAGTAGGTCAGATCAGGATAGATGTCACGTTTTCTTCGAAGCACTTGTCACGTTTACATGCTTGCCTTCCCCACTAAGCTTAAACTGTGTGGGGAGAAGCCGGTGTCTCTGTCCTCACCCTCTCATCTCCATTGCCTCACACAGGGTCTGCAATGGTCTTGATGTTTAATCAAGATTTGTTAAAAGAGATAGTGAATAAATGAGTGAGTGAAATATGCACACTCTCAATGCCACTTATATTAGGGGGGCAATCAGCTTATCCCCCTTTGACTTCTAATATGTCTCATAAAGGATATAGTCATAGGTATGGGAAAGTTGACTCATGAAATATCTATAAAACCCTCTCTTTATACTCGGCAGTTTTCATCTATACCAGCGGTTCTCAACCTGTGGGTCACGACCCCTTTGTAACAATGAAAATACATCCTGCATATCAGATATTTACATTACATTCATAACAGTAGCAAAATTACAGTTATGAAGTAGCAACAAAAATAACTTTATGGTTGGGGGGTCACAACAGGAGGAACTGTATTAAAGGATTGCGGCATTAGGAGGCATGAGGAAGGTTGATCTATGCCTTCGGATACACCTCAGGGAAGGGTCCTTTCTCCCCATTCCTGATTTTTCTTTCCAGGTAGGGGACTCAAGTGATACACACATCTTTTCTCCCCTCCTTTCTTCTTTCTATCCCTAAAGGAAAGGGATTGAAGTATTTGATGAGTAAATGCAGGAAGAGGTACTGAGTGTGCTTGATACAGCTCACCCTTCCTTATTTTGGGAGTCTGCAGTCATCTCCATGGATAGAAACTGCTGGAGCGTCCTGGGCCTGGGGAAGCTGATCCTAAACAGATCCTGAGGTTCTTCAGTAGGCACACTTACCTATCAGACCTAAGGTTGTACCCTCCAGCAGCTCAGCCTCCCGCAGCAGTAAGGGTTTAGCCCCCCTTTGCTTTATATTGCAACTTGTTTACAGTCAGAACAGCAAAAAGAAATGCTATGCCTCTTAGTTCCCCTCATAGATTCTTGGAATACATCATACCTTTTCACCCCACATATACTGGCTTAGTTTTGTCTCCTTTTCATGCTTTTAAAAAGCAACTGGATGTGATTTTTTTTTTGGGGGGGGGAAGAGGGGATATGATATTTTTAAAACTTATCACCTAAAAAAAAAAAAACTTATCACCTAGTGTTTTTCCTAACACCCTTTATCAGAAGTACCATCTTATTCCTTCTGCTAGAATTCCCTAAGATATCTTCTGACAAGTAATGCGGAACAAAACATTTATTAGGGGGGGAAAAAAACAGAGAATCTGGAGCTATTTAATGCATTCTAAGTAATATGCAGCCCCCTCGAGTCATCTCCTTGGTTAGTCATTCAAATGAGATCATTACTCATACAGTGAGCAAGCCCATGACAGACACTGCAGACTATTTGTTGAACAAAAATGATTAGTTTTTAACTTGGATACAAAATGGTGATGTGAGGCATGGTAAAGTAAGCATCTAAAATCAAGTAAATATTTACCAATAAAAAGTGACCCCCAAAAGAAATAATCACAACTTCTTCATATTTTCCTAATACCCATCGTCATCTATTAATATAATGCAAACCACAGCTCTCACCATTACATCCATTCTCTGTAGTTTATTTAAAGGCCCAAATCTCTCCCGTAGTGCTGTCAGATTAACATTGGGCAAGACCTTCCCCCAGTTGGCTTCCCAACTTGAACTATATCTCATTGAGTGACTAACCCTGATTTCCACTTTCTTTTTTTTTTAATGCCAGCTGAAGGTTGCTTTAAAGACTGAGTTTTAGGTTTTCTATTCTATTACATCCTTTCTGTAAACAATGCTTAGATGTATGTACTATAAGAAAGGTGACTCTAAAAGAAATTTTTATTCAAGTATAAAAGTTATGTCACTAAATTGGTTCTACATTTACATTTTTATTGATAACAATATTTACCTTGTCTTTGTTCCTTTAAAAAACCTCAACTTATTGCATATTCACATTTTAATTTCAGGTAGGATGAAACAATACATTGCACAGAGAAATATTTTTAGGCTTTATGGTATCTCTAAAGGAATAGATCTAAATGAATGGTATATGTAGGATTGATTCCCATCAAAACAGCAAAACCCCATCTCCCCGCCCAAGGTCACCCACTGCTGCAGTACTTGATCACCCTTGGTCATTCACACCTGCATCTGACAATTGTTTATAGTTGTTTCTAGTTTAATGCAACACTTTAATACCTATCTCTTTGGAAGGCTACATCAAGAGCACAGGCTCTCATACAGATGCCAATCAGTTAGCACTATGCACTTAAAGATGATAACTAGTATGGCTCTTACATGGACATTCATACCTCTGCCCCAGCTCATCCAATCCATTCGCCATACTGTCTCCAGAGTTTTCTTTTCAAACCCAATTCTAATCAGATTGCTAACTTGCTTAAAATCTCTCAATGTTTTATCATAATTTTAGGAAAATTCCAACATACTTAAACATAGACCGTGAGTGCAATCATGATGCACTCCCATCCAGCTTTATGGTCTGATCTGCGTTTTCTGCACTCTTCACTCTAGCCGCAGAAAACATATGTGTCCACTTGGCATGTACTAATATCTATGTCAGGAAAACCCACATCCTCTCTTAGCCTATTAGGTAATATCTCCTTTTCCTTCACATTTTTAGTTCAAATCATGCCTTCTTAGTATTTCCTTTACTAAGCCTGCCAGGCAGTATTTGGTGCCTTTTCTTCCCTATTCTTAACTTCATGATGGCCATAGAAAGACTTAGGCAAGCCTCTATTACAACGACATGAACCACCGTGTCTGTTACTGCCACCTCTACTATTACCATGTCACTACCACTGCTCGTACTACTATTACTATTGTTGCTGTAGACAACTGCTTGTTGAGTGCTTTTCATAGGTTGCACTATTTTAACCCTCATAATAATCCTATGAGGTAGATAGTAGCATATCCATCTTCCTTTTTAGAAAACCTCAGCTAAAGACAGGCTAAATCATAGTGTGATCAGCAATTGGTAGGAGTTAACCAATAGGATTCATACTCTTGTCCACACCATACACAAACTACAATGAGCTGCACCTTTTCCATGAGTGAGGTCAGTTATGAGTTGACCTCGGATATGAGTTTTATTACTTGTAGGTTAATCAGTGAGACTCAGTAAAGTCTAAGAGCTCTGCATCTCTAAAGTCCTATGATTCTAATCTAATAGATATTATCTGCCAGTATCACCAGTTATACCTACAAGTGTAACAATAGTGTTGATTACACCTATCTGAGTTATCTATGGAGGAAATTATATTTTAAATGACTATAAGGTATTTAAATGTGGAAAATGTTTTAAATTTTTGGCATGCTTAAAATTTTCTTATGAACCACTTTATGTCATCTTTCAAACACATATTTGTATTTTTCATTCATTCACCATTTTCTAGGCACCAATAATTAGCAGGTACACTGGAAAAATAAAATCATAGAAAATGATCCTTCCCAACAAAGAGCACGCAGGGAGACAGAGCCAATGAGCAAAATGCAACATGGTAGGCACACTTTCACAGTGCCCGACCATGGGAGACACAACAGCCTCCCACAGTCATGGGGACACCCACTGAATACACTGGTCAGACTTCTGCAATCATTTCAGATTTCACTGTTAAAGAAATTTGTCTAGTTCTGTGTTCTACAAATAAGTCTCTTAGGGTGCCACTGCTACGATTTTGCCCTATTGCTATTACTCACCTACTATTATTTACTTACTGCTTTTCCTCAAACAATACACTTTCATTAAATTATTAAAATTTAAAATCCATACCACTATTGCACCCCATAAATGTATTAATGTACAAAGCTATGATTTAATAAGAAATCGTAAATAAAAAATAAATAAAATCCATCCCATTACCATAAATGCCAAACCAGTAGAAGTTGCTATAAATAAGAGACAACTGTAAAATAAACATGATGGAAATGAAGTCTTACCAAATTTTATCATCTAGATTGGGTTACCCCTCCTGATTCCTCCTCCCAACCAAAGAGAGACACCACACACAGTACTAAAATGAAACTTTCTTTTTAATGTTTTCAGAAGGGTTGGAAAGGGACAAATGTTCTTCCTATGTTACTCAACATTGCTTAATAACGGTTCATGTACTACCTAAATCCTCTCATTCACTGGGCTGTGTATCCCTATTTCAGGAAACTCTGGTCCAGCTTAAATCCTATCTCAGGAAAGAGCAAAAACTGTGGGCTCTGGAACCACACTGACCAGGTTTGTTCCTGGCTCAAGCACTTTCTAAATGTGCAGCCTTGGGCAAGTTATACAATCTTTCTTCCACTCAAACTGGGAATAATGAAAACATCTGCCTAAAAGTTATTTGAAGGTTAATGTAAAAGAGATTCTGAGATATTCTTGAAACCAAAAGGCACTGAAAAATATTTACCAAATAATAAAGTATAGGAGACTAACTTTGTCAAAGGACTTAAGAAAAGACTTTTTGGTATGGATAAAAGTTGGGCAGGGCCAAGAAAGACAGTTTTAATTCCTTACCAGTGATGCTGGATGAAAGGATAAATGAGCGGCAAAGAGTAAAAGCGTGAAGAAAACAATAAGGACAAATGATCAGGAGTGTCTCTTTTCCTTTTCCCTAACTTGCAAATTCAAGATCTCAGGTTTCTGCTACTACCAAACCATTCTCCACTCAATACTACTGGCATCCTCAAGGCCATCTCCTAAGTGCCCAAGAGCAATTTTGCTCAATTTCTCAGTCTGTGTTTTTATATCTGTGGCTTTTTTTGCTTTTCAGCTGTCATAGCCCCTCCTTGTGATGTCAGTCGAAACACAGGTCCTTGGGTCTCGGGGCAGTGCCCTGGCTTGGATGGGATTTACTGAATCTGCTGGACTTTCCCTTCCCCACTTCTTCCAGGGCTGCAGCCCTGCCCACCGCATTTCCTGCTCTGTGGGCTGAGCTTCCAGGCCTTCTAAGAATGTTCCAGAAGACCCGGGACCAAAACAAAGCTTCATGCTCTGCTGTCAATTAGGAAATACCTCTCTCATATTTTAATGTTATATAGATGAATGGAAAAATCTTTCTCAAAGCAGCATCAAGAGGTACACGAGAATAATAAATTGTTATGTTTGGAGACATTTACATCAGAATAAAATTTAATATTTTCCAGTAACTCTAGTTCTTTGTAACATAATTTTAACACAATGAACAAAACAGAATAAGAAAAAAAGTGCTACAGTTTTAGATCCCACAACTCCATAATCAAGCAGTTCCTTCCAGATTTGTACCAAAGTCTGTGGCTATCTTTAAGATTCAGTTCTCTTGACATGACTTTTCCGACTGCTCATATTCTACAAATTATAACCCTATTTTATCAGAATTTACTCCCACACATACAAACATGCATTAACAGAATCTATAAATCATGAACCCAGAATTAAGTAAGAGACCTAAGCTGGATGTAAAATTCCAGGCACGTGATATTTTGAAAGCACATGTGATGTGTATCTATTTACATGAGACCATGCCACAGGCAACGCAAGGCTAAGAAACAAATTTTACATCCTAAAGTTAGCATATGTTTAAAAATGGTAAATATAGCATAATAAATAAAAATATTTTCGGGAGGCTGAGGCAAGAGAATCGCGTAAGCCCAAGAGTTAGAGGTTGCTGTGAGCCGTGTGACGCCACGGCACTCTACCCGAGGGCGGTACAGTGAGACTGTCTCTACAAAAAAAATATATATATATATATATTTTCCCCATAAATTCAAGAAAAAGTTTGACACGTTTTGGAATGCAAGTAAAAAAAGAACATGGCCACAAAATGCGAGCTACACCCTTTTTGTAGTCACACTCACCACGTGACCTCTATCTACATGGGCCATCAAGTTTCCTTCTCAGAAAATGTAAAGACGGCATGAACGGACTCAGAAGTTCTGTAATTTCCCTTACTTTGTGCTCTTATTTTACCTCTTTCCTGCTCCCCAGGACATTCACTTGGTCTGCATATTTCATTTACAATATCCTTCAACAACTATTGTATTTATGGAAGAGCCCACAAATACAATTTATGGCCAGGAAATTTGCTAGGCATTAGGAATATAGATGGTTAAAAAAAAATACATGGCTCTCGTTCACACACACCTTGCAGTCAAGTGGGCAAAACGGACATTGCCCAATCATAAACACATACTCTGTGGTGATGTTGAGAAGCAAAATCACCGCTGCACTTTGCACACTATAAGAGTCATCTAATTTAGACAGGAGAGAGAACAAGGAGGTCCCAATGAAGAAATGCCAATTAAAGCAAGGAACAGGAGGAATCACATCCCAGCCTTGCAGAGGTACAGTGGGGGCATATGGAATAGCCCTGAGGGGGGCAAATGTAGATAAGTTCAAGGAACTGATGGGAAAACAACATACTATGCAGCTGAGGCATAGTATGTGAAGGGGCATGGCCATGAGTGAGGAGCGGTCTTCTCTGGGTTATTAGGAATGTTAGATTTTGTTATAAGTGCATGGAGCACCTTGGGTGGGGACATTGACCCTGAAGTTAGAATTCTGGCTCCATCACTTGATAGCTGGGTGACTTCAGGCAGTTTCCTTATTTAGAATTGTTGTGGGATTAGATAAATTGATGTATGTAATACTTTTAAAACAGTGCCCATCACATGGTGGGAACTATGTCTTGTTTGCTGTTGTGATCACCTTCATCTTCCCTGGCTTCATGACACAGAGTAACTCAGAGCAAGTAGCGCCACACTCTGAGCACAGAGATTAAGTTCCAGGCTCATTCTGCCTTCATTGGCTGAAATGAGGGATGTGGACCTCGTGGTCCCCACGATCCATAAAGTCCTCAAGGGTCTGAAATCCCAGAGGAAAATACATAGGATATCACTGCAAGACCATTTCATGTTTAAAGCAACCCAGAGACTTCAGTTTCTGCTTTGTATAAGGCCAAATACAAATTAAAAATGAGGCTTAATTCTTTTTGTTGAAAATGGAGGCAGACATTTCTTTTCCCTCCTTTTCCTCAGAGCATTTACCTTGGAAAATTTGTAAGTATTTCCTCATCTCTTTGAAATGTATATAAATTCCTCTTGAAGATTAGATGAGACTTTTGTCAGCTTTATGATCCAGGAATGTCTTTCTCAAGTAAAATATCACCTCTATCTGGAGTTTTTATGGAAGGGTTGGAGCCTAACTTCTATAGGAGCCTCTCTTGGAGGTACACAACCACCTCTTGCCCTAAAGAGGTGATGAGTTTGTCTTTCCTACTGATAAGGCTAATTAGTTAATTGCAGTGGTGTTCATCCCAATTGCCAAGTAAAGTTAGGATGAATCATGCATAAATAACAGATGATATTGTCAAGTCTTCTTACCTGAAAACTAGCGATTGTTTCTCTTGAAAACAACATGTACACGTGGGGTGAGATTTCTTTTTGTTCTAGCCTACTTTCGGTAGGCTGCAAGTAATGCGTATGACATTCTGGTTTAATAATTTAGTAGTAAAAGTATTTTCTTTCCCTACTACTTTTATGGAGGAGATTTCTGAGTTGGGTGAGTATTTTATTTTAAATTATATCTCCCTAACAGTACAAAGTTAGAAAAAGCCTTATTCCTATTGTTATGATAAAGAAATGCTGGGTCATCTGAAAAGCAAAATTTAAACTTTTTCAGATGCATTGGAGAGCAAAGTTACAGGATGATCTAAGGAAAGATTGGCACCTCCTAGGAGAGATGGGAGGAGAGATGGAATGGGAGCACTTGGCTCCCTGATGTCAATGCTAACAGCTATACACAGCTGGGAAGGAGAATTCAGTTAAAAATGCTTGACAAAATTCACAATGAACTACCCAGAAGGAAAATAAAGAAAATAATCCAATTTTCAATAACAACAAAAAGAGTAAAATACTCAGGAATAAACTTAAATAGAAATAGAACCACCGTAGGATTCAGCAATTTCATTTCTGAGTTATCTCTTTGGTTTAAAAGAGATGTCTGCATTCCCAGATTCATTGTAGCATTATTCACAATAGCCAAGACATGAAATCAACCTAAACATCCATTGATAGATGAATGAATAAATAAATTGTGGCATATGTGTGTGTGTTTATATGCTACTGTGTGTAATATATATGTATGCACACATATACACACATAGTAGAAAAGTATTCATTTCTTTTTAAAAGGAAATTCCTGCCATTTGCAGCAGTACAGATGAACCTGGAAGACATGATGCCAAGTGAAATAAGCCTGACATAGCCGCATGAACACGTTCTGAAAATCTAACGCACAGCAATGTGGCTGGAGTTAACAGTATCTTATGCATGATGTTTGCTAAGAGTGGAGATCTTAAGTGTTCTCACTACAGAAAAACAAGTTTAACAAATTGCTAAACGTCAATTAGGGATTGAGGTGAAAGTAGAGACCCCCTGGGAGCCACAGACACAAGGAAACTCTTTTCCCTGGGCCGTCCTATGTGCTAAGGAGAAAGGGGTGGAGGCTTGTGGGGAGAGGGCAGACAACCCACGCACTGGTGTTGCAGAACTCTCCCTCTCTCCTCATCTTCATGCGGACCCTGAGAAGAGACTCAGGGTGCAGGTCAGGTTCAACACAAAGCTCCTAACTTACTGTCTGCCGGGTTTGCCAGCAAGTCATTAGGAATTCCTCGGGATGCAATGGCTGCCTACACAAGGTAGAAGCTTGTGCTTGATACGGGGCACAGACACTGTGGGTCTTGTTGGTGGATTACAAAGTTCTAATACTTGATGTTAACAAGAGTATTTAACTTACAATAATTCATTAGGCCATATACGTGAAAAAAAAAAAAAGAACCAGTTTTCTTTTTAATAAAATATTTATTGAATTCAGGAGCTGGACCTCACATAGGAAGCAAGAAAGTGAAAGTAAAAATGAGAATATTAGGTTATACTTTTCTCACCTCGTGTTTTACTGTGTTTGAATAGAAGATGAATCACAGAATGGTTTACCTGGAAAATTACAAAAGTAAGAGCTTAATAATGCTTTCTAAATCTAAGTACCTATTTCTTGATTACAAAGTAAGTTCTTCTAATACCAAAAAGGTAGATAATACTAAAATGGTTAATGATAGGGTAAAAATAACCTCTAATCTTACCAACAAGAGGTAACAATTCTTGGTAGATATCTTCACAGCTTTTTAAAACGTTCAAACCAATAGCCTGCTGGGCTTTAAGGGACAGAGGCCCTCTGATCATGAAGAGAGGACATTCCATGATCAGAGGGCCTCTGAATGGCCCAGGAGCCCTGATGGTGCCAATGGGGGAGATGCAGAGTCTGGGAAGCCACATCATCACTGGGAAGCCTCCTGGGTCCAAACACTCACTTACAGATATACAAGCATAAGTGTTATATTATTACTGTCCAGAAACTGACATTATTTTTATTATTTTATGGACACATTTTTAAAGATACTGTGTTGAGGGGAGGGCACCTGCCATCCTTAAAATGATAATAGCTAATCTCATAGTGCTATGTGCAGTCCTATCATTAACTCATGTAATTTACTCTATTATTTCCACCTTAGAGATGACCAAAATGGCCACAAATAACTTGCCCATGGCCACCCTGCACAATAAAATGTCAGCCTGCACACTTGACAAAGGGGCAGGCCTGGGATTCTAACAAAGGCAACCTGGCCCAGAGTCTGTCAGGCCATCAGAAAAGGCCTGTCTGAAGGGGCTTCCTTTAAGCCGGGACCTGATGAGGAATGGACATTAGGCAGACGACAAGCCAGCGGACAGTACACCAGACATGCAAGAGATCACAGGCAAAGGCGCCGTGGTGGGAAACAGCACAGCATGTTCCCAGAACTACAGGAAAGCCCTTGTGTGGACCGAAGGCAGCGCTGGGGGAGGAGGTGATGTGATGCGAGAGGCATGAAGGAGGCCCTGGGTCAGGGATGTGGGAAATGTATTCCGCGTGTAAAGGGAAAGTATTCACACTTCCACACCCCTGTTTCTGGTCTCTTTTGCCCCCTGACTATCGGACCTATGTCCTGTCCACTTGCCATCCCTGTGTCTTAAACCCCTATCCAATAGACATCTGTCATTGACATAGTTTCCCTGAGGCCAGACTCAACCAACCCCTGGGATCTTTCTGAATGAGAAACCTGATTCCTTCCCTCTCAGGGCGTAAAACTTTGGCTGTCACTGCTTGTACAGTTAGGTCTCAATTCTTTTTTTATCTTTTTTTTTTTTTTGTAGAGACAGAGTCTCACTTTATGGCCCTCGGGTAGAGTGCTGTGGCCTCACACAGCTCACAGCAACCTCCAACTCCTGGGCCCAAGCGATTCTCTTGCCTCAGCCTCCCAAGCAGCTGGGACTACAGGCGCCCGCCACAACGCCCGGCTATTTTTTTGGTTGCAGTTTGGCCGGGGCTGGGTTTGAACCTGCCACCCTCGGTATATGGGGCCGGTGCCTTACCGACTGAGCCACAGGAGCCGCCAATTCTTCAGTGAGGCCTAGGAATCCCTCAGGGTCCAGCCCCTGCCCCTCTGCAGCCTCAGCTCCTGACACTATTTCACACACAACCTTGGCTCAAATACATCTGAATGTTCTCACACCCTCCCCTCAACCTACAATAACCAATAATGAATGAATTTCCTCCATGAATCACTCCTATTCTGCTCATGATTTTTAGTTATAAATCTTCACTTACTTCCAAAGTAGCTATTATCTTCCTTTCTTTTCTCTTGAAAGCCAATCTTGCTTACAAAGTTTGGGTCTTGGAATTCTAAGTAAAATAATTATTGTCCTTGGAATCCAGGTTTTAAAACATAGCCACATAGGTTCACTGTGTATCTTCCAAACTCCTAGATTTCCGGGGTTTCTGTGTGTGCTATAAGCTGATCCTCTGAACCACTGCCACTGGCAACTTTACCGCCGTGGTAGCATGCATCCAATACAGTCCTCCACACAGGCCTTGCCATTCTCACTCCAAGGCCAGCCAAATCTCCCATCTGACAGCCCTGTATTCATGGGGGTTATCCTCTCACCTTTTGAGGTATTCCCCCTCATTTTATTATAAACTCCGTCTTGGAGTTTTTCTTTATAATTCTATCTTTTATTTCTCGTAGTTTTCCACTTGCCTTTTTAGTTTTTCTCTTTCATAACTCAACCTTCTCTAAATTATTCATAAAAATAAGTGGAGTGTTGATTTCAAATCCAATTCTTGACATATTTATGAAAACGTTTAGATACACTAGTAAATTCCGAGTAAATTAAGAACCTTTAAAGGAATTGCCTAACATGAATTATAATAATGAAAGAAAGAGGTAACTCAGTGAACAGAAAGGTGCACTTGAATCCTTTCTATGATTTGGGGGATTAAATGGACTTCATAATGTTGGAAAAATATTTAGAATGTTACTTTGGAGTTGTTTATAAATTTTTTTTTTTTTTTTTTTTGTAGAGACAGAGTCTCACTTTATGGCCCTCGGTAGAGTGCCGTGGCCTCACACAGCTCACAGCAACCTCCAACTCCTGGGCCCAAGCGATTCTCCTGCCTCAGCCTCCCGAGTAGTGGAGTTGTTTATAAATTTAAGTAGATGAAAATGACCTCCGACCCTAACTTTTCTCCAGAATGTATTGAGTATACCAAAATTTCTAGTTCTCCTTCTCCAATGCTGAATCTTTTAGAAGCTCTTTCATCCCCTAACTTTACTGTTGCATGCTCCAAGTCAGAAACATCAACAAATAAATTTTTCATCCATGTCAATGATGTAACTTAGATCTATAAATAAATAATAAAGCTCTTAATAAAAATCAATTGTTTCAATGTAAAATGCCCAATGGTTGACTTTTTCTATTGCCTGCTTCAATTCCTAATGGTTTTACAAAGATCGCAGTTTTCAGTAAGTCTTTCCCTTTTTATCAAATGAAAAATCAAACTAAGCCATTACATTAAAATGTAGGTAAATTTAAGAGTTTTAATTAGGATCCTGTATTTATCAGTCCCAATACAAGGCACTGAAGATTTAAACAAAAAAAGTAATTAAAATATAGGTTGTTCCCTTAAAAATAGAATAATAAGATATGAAGGAGCAAACACATACGGGAGGAACTAGAAAGAAGGAAAATAAAAGGTTTCAAAGTACAAATAATGACACGATGCCAACACAGAAAGGGGAAATCAGAGTAGTTCATTTTTAAGTTCATTGATATTCTCTCAGAGATATAGCTGTACTTCTGGGGTGGTTTACCAGTAGGTTAATATTACAGCATTTCATTTACATTAAAAATTAAAAGTATAAGAGTTTATAAATTTAAGTCATTCATTCATTAATTTACAATCCAGTTTTGAGCTTCTTCTAGGACATAGGGATCTGGATCTAACTTGTTAATAGGTTGTTTTGGCAAGGATAAAAACTGTCTTCTGTAAAAGTGTTCCGTATTTTATTTTTCCTTTCTAACTATTTACTTCAACGAAGATTCCTTTTATCTCTTTCTTTTTTCTTTCTGCACTTTTGCTATGAGGTAAATAGGCTTTTATTTGACTGTGGACCATCCTACAAAACCTTGACCACCTTAACAGCCACCCTCAGGATTCAACATGCCAACATGCCGACAAAGTGGGTGACACAGTATCCAAAAGAAAACAAAATGGAAAGAGGAGGAAGCTGGAGAAAAAAAAAAAAAGTGTCTCTAACCTGAACTGGATACATGAACACCAGGAAAACACAAGGTTTCTTCAAAACAAGAGAAATTGGTGCCATGCAGTCTTTAAGGATTATTAAGAGTAAACATGTAGGTGAGTTTTGTTTGACCCAGTGCAATTTTTTTTTCCTTCTCAACCTAGCTGCAATACATAGTTAAACTATTCCAGACAGGTAAGGTCCATTGCCACATGCGTTGCTGTTGCTACTTATCAGACAGAACTCTGCAAGACATTATCTTGGTATGGCATCCACTGAACTCTTTGGGGAAGTATGCCAAATAAAAGCTTTAGACGATGCTTTGTAAGGTATCATCCTGTCATTCTTCTCTCTTGGTAATTTCTCTGGTCTCCTGTTATTCCATCTTTCCCTCTCTACCACCCCAGCCTACTATCGGGTCATCGAAACATTAAAGTGGAGAATTAAATATGGACAAGAAAGGAAGAAACATTTAGGACCCTCTAACTCCCTAAGCATATAAATTCTCATGGATATTTTGAAGTCTCAGAATAATCCCCAGGTATTAGCTAATTAAAGGAAGGATTTGTGAGAGATGGGAGTGATGCAGCCACAAGCACGGCAGTGCTCTGCCAGCTGCCCCCTGAAGCTGGGAGAGGAAGGGAACTCCACAAGACTTCCCAGAGAGAGTGCAGCCATGCCAAAACCTGGATTCCAGCCCAGGGAAATGGGGTTTGGACTGCTGGTCTCTAGAACTATGACAAAATAAAACTCTGTTTCAAGGAACTGATAGCAAGCTCATTATAATGGCTACAGCAAACTAATTCATTGCAAGAAATGACTGAACAGGAACAACTGTACCAAGACAGAGACCATCGGGATATTAGACTGACCACTATAAATGAAATGAGACACTGAGAAGTGGACAACGCTTGCAAAGGTCATAGGGAAAATAAGGAACTTCTATTGGAGAAAGAGTGGACAGTGGAGCTGCTGGGACAACCATTGTCTCTGGGCTGAGGTACCTGGGACAGGTGGAGCAAGATGGTGACCGAGTAAGAGCTTCCCTGCAACAGGGCACCGTGAGTCTGGGGAGATAAGACTCAAGGCATCCCTGGCTGGTGGGATCTGCCTATAATCATCCCTTTGAGGATACAGGGAGTCAGCATGGGACTCCTGGACCCCAAGAGGAGGACAAAAACAGTGGAAAACTGGCAAGTGATTGTGAGTGTTCGATCAACCTAATCCCGCCGTACAAGCAGCAGTGAGACTGCAAACCGGAAAGGCCTTACCTGTGAGCTATTTTGGTGTTTTTAGACTTGGCACTCAGTTGAACTGCCTTGGGGAGAGCTTGAACAGGAGTGCAGAGAACTTTGGGTGTTGTCTAGGGCCCCAGACAGAGTGGCTGAGCTGGACGGAGCTAATAGTGTTCAGATGTAGGCCGCAGGGAGCCATTGTGAGAGAACTGCCCGAGCAAGCTCCGCACTTAGGGTAGCAGAGCAAGGATTGGGCGGGAGTTAGTAACCTAGTGACTGAGAAGCCTAAAGGTGGGGACTGAGCTGCCTTACAGCCAAAACCCTCAGGTACAGAGTGAGACCGGTTCTGGCACACTGGAGTCTTGGGCTGTTGCCCTGGGTAGAGTGCCATGTCATCACAGCTCATAACAACTTCAAACTCCCAGGCTTGGCACCGCCTGGACCTCCATAAGAGCTACAATGCAACACCTAACCTGTGCCCGCTGGGCTTCCGCCTGCCCTGACCAGGAACTGTGGGAGCTGCGCAACCATGCGTCCTCCCTCCTTTACCCTCCCTGCCTCTACACTGGCCCAGTAGTCTGGCCAGGGACTCTGGTAGCCATGTGCCCTTCAGAGCCCTCCCTGCCTCTGCTCAGACCCCTTCTCCTGGCCAGAGACTGCTGGAGCATTGGGCTCTCTGTGCCAAACTCACTGGGCACCAGGCACTCCCAGAACCATGAGCACCACCTCCCGCCCTGTTGCTGGATCCAGGTGTGTCACACTCTGGAACTGCTTCCACAACCAGAACTCCCTGGCTGGGGCAGCCCCAGAGGAACTACACAGGGTCACTCTCTACAAAGATCCAGCAACAATACAGTGATCCCACTAAGGTCTAATCTTGGAGAGACATCTCCCCAATCTGAGGACAGTCAGAGGCAACGGTGAAAAACAACCATGAGGTGAAATCAACAGAAAAACTCTGGCAATATGAATAATCAGAGTAGATCAACTCCCCTAAGGATGAACGGGGCAGACACAGCACAAGATCCCATGCACAAAAATATAGATGAGATGTCAGAAATAGAATTCAGAATCTGGAAAGCAAATAAGATCAAAATAGAATTCTAAGCAGTAACCCAAAAGAGGTCTCAAGAATTCAATGAAATTAAAGACCAAATGACCAAAGATTTTGACACATTGACACAAGAAGTTGCAGCCCTCAAAGATCTGAGAAACATGGTAGAATTCCTCAGCATCAGAATGGAGCAAGCAGAAGAAAGGATTTCTGACACTGAAGACAAAACTTTCGAACACTCCCAAACTCTCAAAGAGGAAGAGAAATAGAGGGCAAAAACAGATCACTCTCTCAGAGAGCTCTGGGATAATTTGAAGAAAATCAATATGCGTATTATAGAGATCACAGAAAGGGATGAACTGGCTTCACAAGGCACACAGTCATTTCTCCATGAGACTATGAAGGAGAACTTTCCAGACATGCCAAGAGATTCTGAAATTCAGATAGCAGACAGTTTCAGAACTCCAGCACAACTCAACCCAAATAAGACATCCCCTAGACACATCATAATCAATTTCACTAAAGTTAATATGAAGAAGAAAATTCTGAATGCAGTCAGACGAAAGAAAACCATCACCTAAAAGGGCAAAATATTAGAATAACTGCAGATCTCTCTGCTGAAACTTTTCAAGCTAGAAGAGGATGGTCATTGACTTTTAATCTCCTAAAACAAAATAACTTACAATCCAGGATCCTGTAACCAGCTAAACTGAGTTTCATTTATGACGGAGAAATTAAATACTTCAATGACATTCACATGTTGAAGAAATTTGCCATAACTAAAACAGCTGTCCAGGACATTCTCAGACCTATCCTCCATAAAGACCAACATAATCCTCCACCACAAAAGTAAACACAACCAGAAAATTTTGATGAAATTCCAACTTCCACAGTCGCAAAAGGATTAACAATGCCCACCGGACTCTCAAAAGGCTTAATCAATATTCTCAATTAATGTGAATGGTTTAAATTACCCTCTAAAGAGGCACAGGTTGGCTGACTGGATACAAAAACTCAAGCCAGATATCTGCTGCATACAAGAATCTCATCTTACATTAACAGACAAATATAGAATCAAGGTAAAGGGATGGTCATCTATACTCCAGGGAAATAGAAAGCAGAAAAAAGCAGGTATTGCAATCCTATTCAAAGAGACAAAAGGCTTTAAACCAACTGAAATAAGGAAGGATAAGGACGGACACTTCATATTTGTTAAAGGTAATACTCAATATGATGAGATATCTATTATTAATATTTATGCACCCCACCAAAATGCCCCTCAATTTATAACAGAAACTCTAACAGACATGAGCAATTTGATTTCCTTCAGTTCCATAGTAATTGGAGATTTTACCACCCCTTTAGCAGTGCTGGATAGATCCTCGAAAAAGAAGATAAGTAAAGAAATTTTAGATTTAAACTTAGCCATTCAAAATCTGGACTGAACAGACATCTACAGAACATTTCATCCCAACAAAATTGAATACACATTCTTCTCATCAGCCCGCAGAACATACTCCAAAATTGACCACATCCTAGGCCACAAATCTAACCTCAGCAAATTTAAAATATAGAAATTATTCTGTGCATCTTCTCAGACCATCATGGAATAAAATTTGAACTCAATAACAATAGGAACCTGCATACCCATACAAAAACATGGAAGCTAAACAACCTTATGCTGAAGGATAGATGGGTTATAGATAACATTAAGAAGGAAATCACCAAATTTTTGGAACAAAACAACAATCAAGACATGAATTACCAGGACCTCTGGGATACTGCAAAGCAGTCCTCAGGGGGAAATTTATAGCACTGCAAGCCTTCCTCAAGAAAACAGAAAGAGAGGAAGTTAATAACTTAATGGGACATCTCAAGCAACTGAAGAAGGAAGAACACTCCAACCCCAAACCCAGCAGAAGAAAAGAAATAAACAAAATCAGAGCAGAATTAAATGAAATTGAAAACAAAAGAATAATATAAAAGATCAACAAATCCAAAAGCTGTTTTTTTGAAAAGATCAATAAAATAGATAAAACTTTGACCAACCTAACCAGGAAAAAAAGAGTAAAATCTCTAATGTCATCAGAAATGATAACGATGAAATAGCAACAGACCCCTCAGAAATTCAAAACTCCTTAACGGATACTACAAGAAATTCTACTTTCAGAAATATGAAAATCTGACAGAAATTGACCAATACCTGGAAGTACGCCACCTACCAAGACTTAGCCAGAATGAAGTGGAAATGTTGAACAGGCCTATATCAAGTTCTGAAATTGCATCAACTATACAAAATCTCCCTAAAAAGAAAAGCCCAGGACCAGATGGCTTTACGTCAGAATTCTACCAAACCTTTAAAGAAGAACTAGTACCTATATTACTAAACCTCTTCCAAAATATAGAAAAAGAAGGAATATTACACAACACATTCTACGAAGCAAACATCACCTTGATCCTGAAAGCAGGGAAAGACCCAACAAGAAAAGAAAATTATAGACCAATATCACTAATGAATATTGATGCAAAAATACTCAATAAGAGCCTAACAAACAAAATCCAACAACACATCAAAAAAAAATTATACACCACAACCAAGTGGGATTTATCCCAGGGTCTCAAGGATGGTTCAATATACGTAAATCTAAAAATGTAATTCAGCACATTAACTAAAAAATAAGGACCATATCGTTCTTTCAATTGATGCAGAAAAAGCTGTTGATAATATCCAGCATCCCTTCATGATAAGAACATGGTATAGAAGGGACATTTCTTAAACTAATAGAGGCCATCTACAGCAAACCCACAGCCAATATCATATTGAATGGAGTTAAATTGAAATCATTACCACTTAGATCAGGAACCAGGCAACATTGCCCATTGTCTCCATTGCTCTTTAACATTGTAATGGAAGTTTTAGCCATTGCAACTGGGGAAGAAAGGCGATCAAGGGTATCCACATAGGGTCAGAAGAGATCAAACTTTCACTCTTCACAGGTGATATGATCGTATATTTGGAAAACACTAGGGATTCTACTACAAAACGTTTAGAAGTGATCAAGGAATACAGCAATGTCTCAGGCTACAAAATTAACACCCATAAATCTGTATAGCCTTTATATATACCAACAATAACCAAGCCAAAAAATCATCAAGGTCTCTATTCCTTTCACAGTAGTGCCAAAGAAGATAAAATATTTGGGAGTATACCTAACAAAGGATGTGAAAGATCTCTACAAAGAGAACTATGAAACTTTAAGAAAAGAAATAGCTGAAGATGTTAACAGATGGAAAAACATACCATGCTCATGGCTGGGAAGAATCAACATTCTTAAAATGTCTATACCACCCAAAGCAATATATAATTTTAATGCAATTCCTATTAAAGCTACATTGTCATACTTTAAAGATATTGAAAAAATAATACTTCGTTTTATATGGAATCAGAAAAAACCTCAAATAGCCAAAACATTACTCAACAATAAAAACACAGCAGGAGGAATCACGCTACCAGACCTGAGACTGTACTATAAATCAATAGTGATCAAAACAGCATGGTACCGGCACAAAAACAGAGAAGTAGATGTCTGGAACAGAGTAGAAAACCAAGAGATGAACCCAGCTACTTACCGTTATTTGATCTTTGACAAGCCAATTAAAAACATTTAGTGGGCAAAAGATTTCCTATTTAACAAATGGTGCTGTGTGAACTGGCTGGCAACCTGTAGAAGATTGAAACTGGACCCACACCTTTCATCATTAACTAAGATAGACTCTCACTGGATAAAAGATTTAAACTTAAGACATGAAACTATAAAAATACTTGAAGAAAGTGCAGGGAAACTATTGAAGGAATCGGGCTGGGTGAATTTTTTTTTTTTTTTTGGCTGGGGCAGGGTTGGAACCCACCACCTCCAGCATATGGGGCCAGCGCCCTACCCCTTTGAGCCACAGGCACCGCCCCCGGGTGAATATTGTATGAGGAGGACTCCTCAGGCAATTGAAGCAGTATCAAAAATACACTACTGGGACCTGATCAAACTAATAGCTTCTGCACAGCCAAGAACATAGTAAGTAAAGCAAGCAGATAGCCCTAAGAATGGGAGAAAATATTTGCAGGTTATACCTCCGATAAAGGTCTAATAACCAGAATCCACAGAGAACTCAAATGTATTAGTAAGAAAAGAACACATGATCCCACCTCAGGGTGGGCAAGGGACTTGAAGAGAAACTTCTCTAAAGAAGACAGACGCACGATCTACAAACACATGAAAAAAAGCTCATCATCCTTAATCATCAGAGAAATGCAAATCAAAACTACTTTGAGATATCACCTAACCCCAGTAAGAGTAGCCCACATAACAAAATCCCCAAACCAGAGATGTTGGCGTGGATGTAGAAAAAAGGGCACGCTTCTACACTGCTGCTGTGAATGCACACTAATACGTTCCTTCTGGAAGGATGTTTGGAGAATACTTAGAGACTTAAAAATAGACCTGCCATTCAATCCTATAATTCCTTTACGAGTTTTATACCCAGAAGACCAAAAATCACAATATAACAAAGACATTTGTACCAGAATGTTTATTGCAGCCCAATTCATAATTGCTAAGTCATGGAAGAAGCCCAAATGCCCATCAACCCATGAATGGATTAGCAAATTGTGGTACATGTATACCATGGAATATTATGCAGCCTTAAAGAAAGATGGAGACTTTACCTCTTTCATGTTTACATGGATGGAGCTGGAACATACTCTTCTTAGCAAAGTATCTCAGGAATGGAAGAAAAAGTATCCAATGTACTCAGCTAAATTATAGCTATGTACATATAGTATAGCATAGTATTGTGCCATAGTTGGGTTATAGCCTTCATATGAAAGCTATAATTTAGCTTCATAGTAGGTAATGAAGCTAAATTATAGCTTTCATATGAAGGCTATAACCCAACTATAGCACAATACTATGAGGAAAGGGCCAAGGGAGGCAAGGGCGGAGGGAGGTTAGGGTGGAGGGATGGTAATGGGTAGGGCCACATCTACGGTGCATCTTAGAATGGGTACAGGCGAAATTTACTAAAGTCAGAATACAAATGTCTACATACAATAGCTAAGAAAATGCCATGAAGGCTACATTGAACAGTTTGATGAGAATATTTCAGATTGTATATGAAACCAGCACATTGTACCCCTTGATTGCACTAATGTACATAGCTATGATTTAACAATAAAAAAAAAAAAAGGAAGGATTTGTGTTTCTGCATGAGTCTTAGGGTCAAACCCTGACAACGGTCTGATTCCTGAACCAGCCTCTCCCGTTATTGCTGGACACATCATAGTTTCCCAAACCTACTGCACAATGAAGTGACAGACAAACTTTCTCTGGGTTTTAGTAGCAGTGTTCGGTTTGTCTCTTTAACTATATACGATTATCAACTTACCCCGATAGCTGCTAAGATTGGTGCTTGATAAATCCACTTGATGTTTCCTGCACTAAGTTCCCAGCACCTAAGACATGAGGAAAAAAACTTTCATGAATAAATTGGCAAGGCAAATAGGTAGTGAGAACCAAATAGCATTTTAAATTTTACCAAAAACCCCAAACCCAAACTTATGATTAAGAAACAAAGGAACAAATAGACCAAAAAAATTTTTTTTTATTTTAAAACACCCAAACCAGTGAATAATATGGAACAGGCACTGGTTTTCAAAGGGTTGGCTACCCTTTGTGGATAAGCAAAGAATTATAAATATTAGTGAATTGCTTTTATAGTGATGAGAATTAAAACAATGTTTTCAGAGCCACACACACACAAAAAAAAGTATAGTGTTCTAAATGTGTTGCAATTGACGTTTCACTTTTATTTTCACTGGTAGGCAAGAATTCTACCACTGAACCACCAGTGTTTGACTTTCATTTTCATTGAAATGGGACTTAATAATTAAAACATCAGTAATTAGTAAAAATACTATACAATTTGCCTATTTTTTATATTAATTTTCTGCTTCCCTCCCACTCCAGACAGATTTCAATTCTATATGAACAGTAATCACTGTTGTTTCTGTGTTGTTTTGTATTACAAGTGCCTGGAATAGTATATACAGAGTCAACAAGGATTTGTTAGATTGAATTGCCATGAATTGAATGCAAAGTGTTACCCAACCTCACTCAGTATGGTCTTACTGATAAAAAGTCTCATATTATAATAATCAGCACAAAATTGATATTTTTAAAATATCTATTTCCACTTGAAACTTTAATGAAGCACTTTAGTTTTTTTTTGTTTGTTTGGTTGGTTGATTGGTTTTTTTGGTAGAGACAGAGTCTCACTTTATTGCCCTCAGTAGAGTACCATGGCATCACACAGCTCACAGCAATCTCCATCACCTTGGCTTAGGTGATTCTCTTGCCTCAGCCTCCCAAGTAGCTGGGACTACAGGCGCCCACCACAATGCCCAGCTATTTTTTTGTTGCAGTTTGGCCGGGGCTGGGTCTGAACACACCACCCTTGGTATATGGGGCCGGCACCCTACCAACTGAGCCATAGGCACCGCCCTTTAAATAGTTTTTTAATTAAAGATACATTTAAAAGGGCGGCGCCTATGGCTCAAAGCAGTAGGGCGCCGGCCCCATCTGCTGGAGGTGGAGGGTTCAAACCCAGCCCCAGCCAAAAACTGCAAAAAAAAAAAAAAATAAAAAAAAAAAAATTAAAAGGCCTTCAGTTTCTTTCTCTTTAGACTGTCATTGATTATGGCAATAGTAAAATGACATTTTATAAAGAAATTTGGGAGAGATACTGGTAATTTTTTAATTCTAACTGATAAACATATCAAGAAATAACTTTATATTAATGAACAAATTATGGATAATAAAATGCTATTCAACTATTCCTTAAAGGTAAAACATTTTCAGTACATATCTACAATTTTTAAAGTTTAATTTTATATATATGCCATATATTTTCATTTTAAACATCAAACTACATACAAAGGGAGATATTGAGATGTCTCAGTTTTGCTCACATTTCTATTTCTGGCCCATCCTTCTTTCAGATAACATCTGTTAGTACCTCAGTTCATATACTTCCAATTTTTCTTCATGCATATACATATATGAATGTTACATTCTTATTTTCTTCTATCATACAAAAATGTAATGTGTGCATGGCTACACAATTTGCTCTTTTCTTTTAAAGGTATATCTTTTATTTATTTCTCTATCGGTACCAAGAGAGCTCAGAGGTACAGCATTTCACTGGGGGATATGCCACAGTTAAATTAACCAGAACACTACACCAAAGTGTAATTTTGTCCTGCCAAACTAAAATCCCCATATTCAAAGGTTGTGAAATCTAAATAACATGAAAATGTAAAACACAGTGATTTTACATTTGCATATCGTTGGACAGTTCCTAGCATTATTTACATGTATCTATTTTTCCCATTATTTAACCATGTAAGAAAGATAAAGAAGGATGGGGAGCCTGTGGTCTTGGGGCCACATGTGGCCTCTGGATCCTTGAGTGTAGCCTTTTGACTGAATCCAACTTAATAAAGGAATTTGTTCTGTGAAGTTTGGATCTGGCCAAGGGATCACACTTGGGGATCTGGAAGCCCATATGCCTTGAGGCCACAGGTTCCCCACCCCTTAGAACATGCATCATACTACCTTAAAATAGCTTTATAATATCAGGAAGGGAACATATGTTGTGTGACTATAGACTTAACATTGATTAACTACCTACAAGGCTTTTGGACCCCATAATTTTTTTTCAGGTTCTGACCCTTGCTTGGTAATACCTTCACAACCTTCTTGCTTAGCCTCAATGACATTTCATCATGATGTCTCCTAATGCACTGGGATTCAATTACACAGCTCTATAAAATACATGTATTTGGAATTAGGTCAAAACCAGTTACCTTAACCTCTAAAAGCATGAAAAACTTGATTTCAATGATTTTTGGTGTCAAAGTTTCAAATTTGCCCTTAGGAGAAAGCAAGCTGAAAAATTAAACTTTTCAAAAACGATGCTATTAATGCTTGTTTTTAAATTAATTTTTCAATGCTCCAGCTCACATTGTGTTTGCTAATGTGACACAGAAACTACTCTCTGTTCAGAATTAAAAAAAAAAAAATAATAGTCTAGAAAATGCAGCTCTGTATGGTAGAGCATGAGGCACAAAGGTCTGACTAGTGAGTAGAACTTCCAACACGAGTGTTGGAAACGGAGGCGCTGTTTTGCTGGAAAGGTCTGGAGAACTGTGCTAACCGTAGCTACATTTGCTCTAGGACTCAGTCAATAAGAACAGAGGAGCTGAGAGGGCCCGGCCCTGGCAGCCTGAGCAGATGACCTTGAAATGTTAGAGGGACTCTTTTTTTGGTATTTTCCATCACAAGCCCCACGTTTACTGCCGGATGGTGAAACAAAAATATAGTAAAGAAGTTGAGGTTTTCCCCTTTCATTAGCCTCTCTCATCTCTTTTGAGTGAGGCAGGGAAACAATTATAAGCTATCTTATAATGTGATTTGATTTTGTAAGTAAAAACAAAATTACTCACATTTTAATTTCATTTGTCCAACCTTAACTAATTGATTATCTTAGCCAACTTTAGTTGAATAACAATCTTCATAGGATTTTAGAACTGGAAGAGGCTTCCTTGTATATTCAACAGAGTTTCAGTCAACTTTTGAAACTAGGTCTTATCTGCTTATCCCTAAATGGCCAAGATCAGGGAAAATCAGAGTTTCTAGCATTGAAAGGCTGTCTGAGAAAGAGTGGAGTCACAAATGTAGGAGACCTCAATATGGATCAATATGGACTCCATCTATGCTCTGGAGATACTTACCGTCTGCTCTCTCCACCTGGAAACTATGACATAGCACCATATGTAGGTCAGATTACATCTAAGAAAACGCACAAAACTTCCTATCTGTAGAAAAGCTAAATTTTAATAGAAATTGAATGAGGCTATTTTGAAATTCTGTCAGATAAACAGTACTACAGTCTAATTGTTACATGCAAAAGCAAATATGCATTAAATGATCACTTCATCCAATTATCCCATATTAGGGCCATAAAATTCAAGAATTTATTATGAGTAAGAGGGGAAGAAAGTGAACTGGTTTGCACAGCTGATTTAACTTATATTTAATTTTCAATTAAACAGCTGAATTAATATTCTAATGTTTTAGTGCAATATTTAATATCAGTTGTGTTTTCCCACATACAATACACTCAATGACTTCTTTGCCTTGAAAATAATTACCACATTTCTTAATGTTTTAAGACTTAGTTTCTGATCACTAAGAAAGAAAACGAGATAACTAGGGCGGCGCCTGTGGCTCAGTTAGTAAGGCACCGGCCCCATATACCGAGGGTGGCGGGTTCAAACCCAGCCCCGGCCAAACTGCAACAAAAAAATAGCCAGGCGTTGTGGCGGGCACCTGTAGTCCCAGCTACTTGGGAGGCTGAGGCAAGAGAATCGCTTAAGCCCAGGAGTTGGAGGTTGCTGTGAGCTGTATGATGCCACGGCACTCTACCAAGGGCCATAAAGTGAAACTCTGTCTCTACAAAAAAAAAGAAAACAAGATAACTAAGAAAACTAATTATCTAATTCAATATAAAATTCGTTGTGAACTTATTTGCTTTCTTGCTGTGCTCAAGGCCTGGAATATCTCTGAATGAATGAATAAGCCAAATTTATGCTCTAGGCTGAGTGTAAGCTTTGAGAATATGACCAGATGTCCCTGGATCTCGGTTTATATATGTCTAAAATGAGGCGATTGGACCAGACAAGTCCTCGGGACCTACCATCTTTAAAATTGAAGCTATCTATACAGTTACACATCTGAGAATATGATTATTACAGCACTAATTATACCTCTTTACTGACTCAATCTCCCTCCCACAGAAATAAAATAGCAGATGCTACAAAGTTTTCTTTGAGATTTCCAATATCACTGTGTAATGAAACTGAAAACAGTTCAGATAGAGAGCAAGATGACAGCCGAGTAACACCTTCCCTGCAACTGGCAAAAGTGAGTCCAGGGAGATAAGACTCCAGGCATCTCTGGATGGTGGGATCTGCCTATAATCATCCCTTTGAAGATACAGGGAATCAGCGAGAGATTTCTGGACCCCAAGAGGAGGACAAAAACAGTGTAACTGATAAGTGGTTGCATGAGTTCAATTGGTCTAATCCCACCGGCAGCTATAAGTACAGCAGCAGTGAGACTGCAAACTGGAAAGGCCTTACCTGTGAGCTGTTTTGGTGTTTTTGGACTTGGCACTCAGTTGAACTGCCTTGGGAGAGCTTGGGCAGGAGTGCAGAGAATGTTGGATATTGTCTAGGGCCCCTTTCTACAGATAGGAAGTTTTGTGAGTTTTCATAGACTGAGCCAGGTGTGTTTCTTGCAGACAGCAAATGGATGGCTTGTGTTTTTTAATCCAGTCAGCCAATCTATGTCTCTTCAGTGGGGAATTCAAGCCACTAACATTTATTGAGATAATTGATAAGTGTGGTAGTATTCTATTCATCTTATTTTGTGAGAGCCCATTGCTTAGTTTTATCTTTTCCATCAGTGTGGAACTTAGGTTCTGTTCTTTAATTTCTGAGTTCTTACTTTGCTGCTGATCCATTGTGATGATCAGTGTGTACAACAGGTTGAAGAATTTCCTGTAGAGCTGGTCTTGTTGTGGCGAATTACCTCAATGCTTGTATATCCATAAATTGTTTGATTTCTCCATCAAGTTTAAAGCTTAGCTTAGCGGGGGTACAGAATTCTGGGCTGGAAATTGTTCTGTTTAAGTAGATTAAAGGTAGATGACCACTGTCTACTTGCTTGGAAAGTTTCATCAGAGAAATCTGCAGTCACTCTGATGGATTTACCCCTGTATGTCAACTGGTGTTTACTCCTGGCACCTAGCAGAATCTTTTCTTTGGTCTAGACTTTGGACAGGTTTATCACAATGTGTCTTGGAGAGGCACGGTTAGAGTTGAGGTGACCTGGGGTCTGATATCCCTCTGAAAGGAGTGTGCCAGAATCTTTGATGATATTTGGGAAATTTTCCTTTATAAAATTCTGTTGTATGGCTTCCATTCCTCTGGGGCATTCTTCTTCACCTTCTGGGATTCCTATAACTCATATGTTGGAATGCTTGATAAAGTCCCATAATTCTGTCAGTGAACGTTCTGCTTTCTCTCTTATTTTCTGCCTCTTTAACAACCTGAGTTATCTCAAGAACTTTGTCCTCTATCTCTGAAATTCTTTCTTTTGCATGGTGTAACCTGTTGCTGATACTTTCCATTGCATCTTTAAGTTCCCTAATTGACTGCTTCAGTTCTTCAGCTCCACTATATCCTCTCTACATTCTTCATATCATTCATCTCTTATTTGATTCTGTTTTTTTATTTCCTTTTGGTTATTTTCCACTTTATTAGCCGTTTCCTTCATTGTTTTCATCATATGTATTCTAAATTCCCATTCTGTCATTCCTAACATTTCTTTATAGGTGAAATCCTCTGCAGTAGCTACCTCATGGTCCCTTGGAGGGGTTGCTCTGGACTGGTTCTTCGTGTTTCCAGGAGTTCTCTGCTGATTCTTCCTCATGCGTGATTTCTTTTATCTGTTTCCTTGCCCTAATTTTCCTTTCAATTCCTCTTGCTCTTTAAGTTCCCATGCCTGTGGACTAAGGTTTCAATGAGTCCTTTTGGTACCAGAAGGATGAGAAGGTTGAAGAGCAAGAAGGGATAAAAGAAAGACAAAGAAAGAAAGAAATACAGAGAGAGAAAGAAAGAAAGAAAGAAAGAAAAAGAAAATAGAGAAAGGAGAGGGGGTGGGTAAAAGGTAATATTGACAAAAAGAAGAGAGGCACAGAAAGAGGGAGACAGAGCAATATAGGTATACAGTAGGGTACTTTGACACTACCTTAAAAAAACCCCAACTTCTTAGGGTGCCCGGTTGGGAGGTTCCCTTGAGGTCAGCAGCAGTGAGACTGCAAACTGGAAAGGCCTTACCTGTGAACTGTTTTGGTATTTTTGGACTTGGCACTCAGTTGAACTGCCTTTGGGAGTGCTTGAGCAGGAGTGTGGAGAACTTTGAGTGTTGTTAGGGCTCCAGACTGAGCCATTGAACTGGACAGAATGAATAGTGTTCAGCTCTGGGCCACAGGGAACCATTATGAGAGAATGCCCCAGCAAGCTCCACCCTCAGGATCACAGAGCAAGGATCAGGTGGGAGCTAGTAACCTAATGACTGAGCAGCCTAAAGGCAGGGACTGAGTCACCTTACATCCTTAAACCTCAAAGGCAGAGTGAGAACAGTTTTGGCACACTGGGTAAGTGGATAGCTACTTCAGCAGTGATTCCAGCAACAACCACTTTCCTGGGAAAACTTTTGCTTAGCCACGTTTAGAAGTTTAAAGTGCCTTTTAAGAGGGCTGAAGAGAAATTAAAGGTCTCCATCCTGTGGGGTTTGAGAAATCAGCGGAAGCCTGCAGTCGTATCAGCATTGTGATTAACATCTTATACCCCAGAAGACCACCTGTTGCCCAGACAATATCCAACAAGATATATATACTGCTTTCTTTTTGGTTGTTTCTTTGTAGTTAGTTAGTTTGTTTTTGGTTCATTTTGTCATTGTAGTTTTGTTCTTTAATTTCAAACTTTTCTGTATAGGTTTTGTTCTTTTTTTTCTTTCTTTCTCCATTTTTCTAGTTTAAATTCAATTTCCCATTGCTGCCTTTTTCAATAATTATAACTTCATTTTTGCAAGTGTTTCTACTCCTATTATTTGGTTTTTCCCAAAATTTTGTCCCGTAATGTTTTCTGTTTGCTTGTTTTGGTTTGATTTATAATACTTTTGTCTTTCCTCGCTAATTGGTGGAGGTAGGGTACTGGGTCCGATCAGGTTAGCAAAGAGCTGCTGACCTCAAGGAAACCACCCAAACAGGCAACCCCACGGGTGGGGTTATTTTAAGGTTGTTTCAAAGTACCCTACCGTACACATATATTGCTATGTCTCCATCTTTCTGTGCCTCTCTTCTTTTTGTCAATATTCCCTTTTACCCACCCCCCTCTCCTTTTGCAATTTTCTTTTCTTTCTTTCTTTGTCTTTCTTTTATCCCTTCTTGCTCGTCAACCTTCTCATCTTTCTGGTCCTATACCAAAAGAACTCATTGAAACCTTAGTCCACAGGCATGGGAAATTAAAGAGCAAGAGGAATTGAAAGGAAAATTAGGGCAAGGAAACAGATAAAAGAAATCAAGCATGAGGAAGAATAAGCAGAAACTCTGGGGAACATGAAGAACCAGTCCAGAGCAACCCCTCCAAGGGACCATGAGGTAGCTACTGCAGAGGATTCCACCTATAAAGAAATGTTAGGAATAACAAAATGGAATTTAGAATACACATCATGAAAACAATGAAGGAAATGATGGAAACAATGAAAGAAACAGCTAATAAAGTGGAAAATAACCAAAAGGAAATCCAAAAACAGAATCAAATAAAAGATGAAAAACAAGAAGAACGTAGAAGGGATATAGCAGAGCTGCAGGAACTAAAGCAGTCAATTAGGGAACTTAAAGATGCAATGGAAAGCATCAGCAACAGGTTACACCATGCAGAGGAAAGAATTTCAGAGGCAGAGGACAAAGTTCTTGAGATAACTCAGATATAGTTAAAGAGGCAGAAAATAAGAGAGAGAAAGCAGAACGTTCACTGTCAGAATTATGGGAATTTATCTAGCGTTCCAACATACAAGTTATAGAAATCCCAGAAGGGGAAGAAGAATGCCCCCAGAGGAATGGAAGCCATACTACAGAATATTATAAAGGAAAATTTCCCAAATATCACCAAAGATTCTGGCACACTAATTTCAGAGGGATATCGGACCCCAGACCGCCTCAACTCTAACTGAGCTTCTCCAAGACACATTGTGATAAACATGTCCAAAGTCAAGACCAAAGAAAAGATTCTGCAAGCTGCCAGGAGTAAATGCCAGTTGACATACAGGGGTAAATCCATCAGAGTGACTGCAGATTTCTCTGATGAAACTTTCCAAGCAAGTAGACAGTGGTCATCTACCTTTAATCTACTTAAACAGAACAATTTCCAGCCCAGAATTCTGTACCCCCGCTAAGCTAAGCTTTAAACTTGATGGAGAAATCAAACAATTTATGGATATACAAGCATTGAGGTAATTCGCCACAACAAGACCAGCTCTACAGGAAATTCTTCAACCTGTTGTACACACTGATCATCACAATGGATCAGCAGCAAAGTAAGAACGTAGAAATTAATGGACAGAACCTAACATCCACAGTGATGCAAAAGATAAAACTAAGCAATGGACTCTCACAAAATAAGATGAATAGAATACTACCACACTTATCAATTATCTCAATAAATGTTACTGGCTTAAATTCCCCACTGAAGAGGCATAGATTGGATGACTGGATTGAAAAACACAAGCCATCCATTTGATGTCTGCAAGAAACACACCTGGCATCAAAAGACAAATTAAAACTCCACGTCAAGGAATAGAAGACAATTTTTCAGGCAAATGGAATTCAGAAGAAAAGAGGAGTTGCAATCTTATATTCAAATACATGTGGATTTAAAGCAACTAAAGACAAAAAGGACAAAGATGGTCACTTTATATTAGTCAACGGAAAAATACAACAAAAAGATGTTTGAATTCTAAATATTTATGCACCTAATTTAAATGCTACCAGATTCTTGAAACAGACCCTATTCAGTCTGAACAATATGAAATCCGCTAATACCATAATAACAGGGGTGTTTCACACTCCTCTTTCAGAGATGGACAGATCCTCTAAACAGAAATTAAACAAAGTTATCAGAGATTTAAATGAGACCCTTGACAAACTGTGCTTGATAGACACATATAGAACAACCCATCGCAAAGATAAAAAAACATACATTCTTCTCATCATGCCACGGAACATTCTCCAAAATTGATGAAATCCTGGGACACAAAACAAATATCAACAGAATCAAAAGAATTGAAATTTTACCTTGCATCTTCTCAGACCTTAAGACACTAAAGGTGGAACTTAACTCTAACAAAAACGTTCAACCCCACACAAAGGCTTAGAAATTAAACAACCTTCTGTTGAATGACAGATGAGTGCAGGAAGAAATAAAACAGGAAATCATTTACTTCCTTGAGCATAACAACAATGAAGACACAAGCTATCAAAACCTTTGGGATACTGCAAAAGCAGTTTTGAGAGGAAAATTTATCGCTTTAGATGATTACATCCAAAAAACAGAAAGCGAGCACATCAACAAACTCACAAGCCACCTTATGGAATTGGAAAAATAAGAACAATCTAAGCCTAAACCCAGTAGAAGAAAAGAAATCCAAAGAAATCTAAAATCAAATCAGAGATCAATGAAATTGAAAACAAAAGAATCATTCAGAAAATTAATGAAACAAGGAGTTGGTTTTTTGAAAAAATAAATAAAATAGATAAACCATTGGCCAGACTAATGAGAAATAGAAAAGTAAAATCTCTAGTAACCACAATCAGAAATGATAAAGGGGAAATAACAACTCATCCCACAGAAATAAGAGAGATCATCTCTGAATACTACCAGAAACTCTATGCCCAGAAATTTGACAATGTGAAGGAAATCGATCAATATTTGGAATCACACGCTCTCCAGAGAGAAATACAACTGCCGAACAGACCAATTTTAAGCACTGAGATTAAAGAAACAATAAAAAAGCTTCCAACCAAAAAACTCGCTGGTCCAGATGGCTACACACCAGAATTCTGTCAAACTTTCAAGGAAGAGCTTATTCCTATGCTGCAGAAATTATTTCAAAAAATTGAGGAGAAAGGAATATTCTCCAACACATTCTATGAAGCAAACATCACCCTGATACCAAAACCAGGGAAGGACCCAACCAAAATGTAGAATTTCAGACCAATCTCACTCATAAATATACATGCAAAAATTCTTCAACAAAATCCTAGCCAATAGATTACAGCTTATCATCAAAAAAGTCATACATCATGGTCAAGTACATTTCATCCCAGGGATGCAAGGCTGGTTTAACATACACAAGTCTATAAATGTTATCCACCGTATTAACAGAGGCAAAAATAAGGTCACATGATTCTCTCAATAGATGCAGAAAAAGCATTCGATAAAATCCACCATCCCTTTCTAATTAGAACACTGAAGAGTATAGGCATAGGTGGCACATTTCTAAAACTGATTGAAGCTATCTATGACAAACCCACAGCTAATATTTTACTGAATGGAGTAAAACTGAAAGCTTTTCCTCTTAGAACTGGAACCAGACAAGGTTGTGCTCTGTCACCTTTACTATTCAACATAGTCCACGAAGTTCTAGCCAATACAATTAGGAAACACAAGGAGATAAAGGGAATCCGAAAGGGAACAGAGGAGGTCAAATTCTCCCTCTTTGCTGACGACATGATCTTATACATAGACAATCCCACAGACTCAACCACAAGACTCCTAGAAGTCATCAAAAAATACAGTAATGTTTCAGGAAATTAAATCAATGTCCAAAAGTCAGTAGCCTTTGTATACACCAATAACAGTCAAGATGAGAAGCTAATTAAGGACACAACTCCCTTCACCATAGTTTAAAAAAAAATAAAATACCTAGGAATATACCCAACAAAGGAGGTGAAGGACCTCTATAAAGAAAATTATGAAATCCTCAGAAAGGAAATAGCAGAGGATATTAACAAAATGAAGAACATACCATGCTCATGGCTGGGAAGAATCAACATTGTTAAAATGTCTATACTTCCCAAAGCCATCTACCTACTCAATGCCATTCCTAATAAAATACCAACATCGTACTTCCAAGATTGGGAAAAAAATAATTCGGTGTTTTGTATGGAACCAGAAAAAAACCCGTATAGCTAAGGCAGTTCTTAGTAATAAAAATAAAGCTGGGCGTATCACCATACCAGATTTTAGGCTGTACTATAAAGCCATAGTGGTGAAGACAGCATGGTACTGGCACAAAAATAGAGACATACACACTTGGAATCGAATAGAAAACCAGGAAGTGAAACTAACATCTTATAACCACCTAATCTTTCATAAACCAAACAAGAACATACCTTGGGGGAAAAACTCCCTATTCAAAAAATGGTGTTGGGAAAACTGGATATCCACATGTAAAAGACCGAAACTGGACCCACACCTTTCCCCACTCATAAAAATTGGTTCAAGATGGATAAAGGACTTAAATTTAAGGCATGAAACAATAAAAAACCTCAAAGAAAGCATAGGAAAAACACTGGAAGATATTGGCCTGGGGAAAGACTCCATGAAGAAGACTGCCATGGCAATTGCAACAACAACAAAAATAAACAAATGGGACGAGATTAAATATGGCGGCCGAGTAACAGCTTCGCTGCAACTGGGCACGGTGAGCCTGGGGTGATAAGACCCCAGGCATCTCTGGCTGGCGGGATCTGCCTATAATTATCCCTTTGAGGATACAGGAAGTCAGCAAGGGACTTCTGGACACCAAGAGGAGAACAAAAACAGTGAGAAACTGGCAAGCGGTTCCGTGCGTTTGATCGCCCTAATCAGGCCAGCAACCACAAGTACAAGCAGCAGTGAGATGCAAACCAGAAAGGCCTTGGCACTGTTTCGGTGAACTGTTTCGGTGTTTATGGACTTGGCACTCAGTTGAACTGCCTTGGGGAGAGCTTGAGCAGGAGAGCGGAGAACTTTAGGGTCCCAGACAGAGACCTGAGCTGGGCTGCAGGCAGCATTGTGAGAGAACTGCCTGGCAAGCTCCGCCCTCAGGGTCCCAGAGCAAGAATCAGGCAGGACCTAGTAACCTAGTGACTGAGCAGCCTAAAGGTGGGGACTGAGCTGCCTTACAGCCTTAATTCTCAGGGGCAGTGTGAGACAGTTTTGGCACACTGGAGGCTCGGGCTGTTGCCCTGGGGAAAGTGCCATGGTGTCACAGCTCATAGCAACCTCAAACACCTGGGCTTGGTGCCACCAGGAGCTCCATAAGATCTGCGCCGCGACCCTGCACCAACTGGGCCTCCGCATGCCCTGACCAGGAACTGTGCGAGCCGTGCAACCCTGCATCCTCCCTCCTGTGTCATCCCAGCCTCCACACTGGCCCACTCTTCTGGCCAGGGATAATGGTAGCCGTGTGCCCTCTGGAGCCATCCCTGCCTCGGCACAGAGCCCTTCTCCTGGCCAGAGACTGCTAGACCCTTGGGTTCTCTGTGCCAAAGTCACTGGGTGACAGGCACTCCCAGAACCGTGCACACCACCTCCTGCCCTGTTGCTAGATCTGGGTGTGTCACACACCGGAGCTTCTTCCACAACCAGAACTCTCTAGCTGGAGCAGCCCCAGAGAAACTACACAGCATCACTCCCTACAAAGATCCAGCAACAATAGAGTGATCCTGCCAGGGTCTAATCTGGGAGAGACACCTCCCCAACTCTGAGGACGGCAAGAGGCAACGGTGAAAAACCATCATGAGGCGAAATCAACAGAAAAACTCTGGCAATATGAATAATCAGAGTAGATCAACTCCCCCAAGGATCAATGGGGCAGACACACACAAGATCCCATGCACAAACAAATAGCTGAGATGTCAGAAATCGAATTCAGAATCTGGATAGCAAATAAGATTGAATTAGAACTCCAAGCAGTAACCCAAAAGATATCTCAAAAATTCAACAAATTCAAAGACCAAATGACCAAAGATTTTGACACATTGAGACAAGAAGTTGCATCCCTCAAAGATCTAAGAAACACAGTAGAATCGCTCAGTAACAGAATGGGACAAGCAGAAGAAAGGATTTCTGACATTGAGACAAAGTTTTTGAACGCTCCCAAACTCTCAAAGAGGATGAGAAATGAAGAGCAAAAACAGAGCACTCTCTCAGAGAGCTCTGGGATAATTCGAAGAAAATCAATATTCGTCTTATAGGGATCCCTGAAAGGGATGAACTGGCTGCACAAGGCACACAGTCATTTCTCCATGAGACTATGAAGGAGAACTTTCCAGACATGCCAAGAGATTCTAAAATTCAGATAGCAGACAGTTTCAGAACTCCAGCACGACTCAACCCGAATAAAACATCCCCCAGACACATCATAATCAATTTCACTGAAGTACTACGAAGAAGAAAATTCTGAAAGCTGCCAGGTGAAAGAAAACCATTACCTACAAGGGGAAGAATATTAGAATAACTGCAGAGCTCTCTGCTGAAACCTTTCAAGCTACAAGAGGATGGTCATAGACTTTCAATCTCCTAAAACAAAATAACTTTCAACCCAGGATCTTATACCCAGCTAAACTGAGTTTCATTTATGATGGAGAAATTAAATACTTCAATGACATTCACATGTTGAAGAAATTTGCCATAACTAAACCAGCTCTCCAGGATATTCTCAAACCTATCCTCCATAAAGACCAGAGTAATCCTCCACCACAAAAGTAAACACACCCAGAAATTTTTGAACAAATTCCAACTTCCACAGTTGCAAAAGGATTAAAAATGTCCACCAGACTCTCGAAAGGCTTATCAATATTCTCAATTAATGTGAATGGTTTAAACTCTCCTCTAAAGAGGCACAGGTTGGCTGACTGGATACAAAAACTCAAGCCAGATATCTGCTGCATACAAGAATTGCATCTTACATTAAAAGACAAATACAGGCTCAAGGTGAAGGGATGGTCATCTATATTCCAGGCAAATGGAAAGCAGAAAAAAAAGGCGTTACAATCCTGTTTGAAGACGCAATAGGCTTTAAACCAACCAAAATAATTAAGGATAAGGATGGACACTTCATATTTGTTAAAGCTAATACTCAATATGATGAGATATCTATTATTAATATTTATGCACCCAACCAGAATGCACCTCAATTTATAAGAGAAACTCTAACAAACATGAGCAACTTGATTTCCTCCACTTCCACAGTAGTTGGAGATTTTAAAACCCATTTAGCAGTGCTGGATAGATCCTGGAAAAAGAAGCTAAGCACAGAAATCTTAGATTTAAACGTAACCATTGAACATCTGGACTGAAAGGACATCTACAGAACATTTGATCCCAACAAAACTTAATACACATTCTTCTCATTAGCCCACACAACATACTCCAAAATCGACCACATCCTAGGCCACAAATCTAACCTCAGCAAATTTTAAAAAATAGAAATTATTCCTTCCATCATCTCAGACAATCATGGAATAAAAGTTGAACTCAATAACAACAGGAACCTGCATACACATACAAGAACATGGAAGCTAAACAACCTTATGCTGAAGGATAGATGGGTTATAGACGAGATTAAGAAGGAAATCACCAAATTCTTGGAACAAAACAACAATCGAGACACGAATTACCAGGACCTCTGGGATACTGCAAAGGCAATCTTAAGAGGGAAGTTTATAGCACTGCAAGCCTTCCTCAAGAAAACAGAAAGAGAGGAAGTTAACAACTTAATGGGACATCTCAAGCAACTGGAGAAGGAAGAATACTCCAACCCCAAACCCAGCAGAAGAAAAGAAATAAACAAAATCAGAGCAGAATTAAATGAAATTGAAAACAAAACAATTATACAACAGATCAATAAATCCAAAAGTTGGCTTTTTAAAAAGATCAATAAAATGGATAAACCTTTGGCCAACCTAACCAGGAAAAAAGAGTAAAATCTCTAATTTCATCAATCCGAAATGATAAAGATGAAATAACAACAGACCCCTCAGAAATTCAAAAAATCCTTAAGGAATACTATAAGAAACTCTACTCTCAGAAATACGAAAATCTGAAAGAAATCAACCAATACCTGGAAGTACGCCACCTACCAAGACTTAGCCAGAACGAAGTGGAAATGTTGAACAGGCCTATATCAAGTTCTGAAATAGCATCAACTATACAAAATCTCCCTAGAAAGAAAAGCCCAGGACCAGATGGCTTTACATCAGAATTCTACCAAACCTTTAAAGAACTACCACCTATATTACTAAACCTCTTCCAAAATAAAGAAAAAGAAAGAATATTACCCAACACATTCTACAAAGCAAACATTACCTTGATCCCCAAACCAGGGAAAGACCCAACAAGAAAAGAAAATTGTAGACCAATATCACTAATGAATATGGATGCTAAAATACTCAATAAGATCCTAACAAACAGAATCCAACAACACATCAAAAAAATTATACACCATGACCAAGTGGGATTTATTCCAGTGTCTCAAGGCGGGTTCAATATACATAAATCTCTAAATGTAATTCAACACATAAACAAACTAAAAAATAAAGACCATAGGATTCTTTCAATTGATGTAGGAAAAGCTTTTGCTAATATCCAGCATCCCTTCAGGATAAGAACACTTAAGAAAATTGGCATAGAAGGGACATTTCTTAAACTAATAGAGACCATCTACAGCAAACCCACAGCCAATATCGTACTGAATAGAGTTAAATTGAAATCATTTCCACTTAGATCAGGAACCAGGCAAGGTTGCCCATTGTCTCCCTTGCTCTTGAACATTGTAATGGAAGTTTTAGCCATTGCAATTAGAGAAGAAAAGGCGATCAAGGGTATCCACATAGGGTCAGAAGAGATCAAACTTTCCCTCTTCACAGATGATATGATCGTATATCTGGAAAACACTAGGGATTCTACTACAAAACGTTTAGAAGTGATCAAGCAGCAATATCTCAGGCTATAAAATCAACACCCATAAATCTGTAGCCTTTATAAACAACAACAATAACCAAGCTGAAAGAACAGTCAAAGACTCTATTCCTTTCACAGTAGTGCCAAAGAAGATGAAATATTTGGGAGTATACCTAACAAAGGATGTGAAAGATCTCTACAAAGAGAACTATGAAACTTTAAGAAAAGAAATAGCTGAAGATGTTAACAAATGGAAAAACATACCATGCTCATGGCTGGGAAGAATCAACATTGTTAAAATGTCCATACTGCCCAAAGCAATATATAATTTTAATGCAATTCCTATTATAGCTCCATTGTAATATTTCAAAGATCTTAAAAAAATAATATTTCGTTTTATATGGAATGAGAAAAAACCTCGAATAGCCAAAACATTACTCAGCAATAAAAACAAAGCAGGAGGAATCATGCTACCAGACCTGAGACTGTACTATAAAGTGACAGTGATCAAAACAGCATGGTACTGGCACAAAAACAGAGAAGTAGATGTCTGGAACAGAATAGCGAACCAAGAGATGAATCCAGCTACTTACCGTTATTTGATCTTTGACAAGCCAATTAAAAACATTCAGCGGGGAAAAGATTTCCTATTTAACAAATGGTGCTGGGTGAACTGGCTAACGATCTGTAAAAGACTAAAACTGGACCCACACCTTTCACCATTAACTAAGATAGACTCTCACTGGATAAAATAATTAAACTTAAGACATGAAACTATAAAAATACTTGAAGAAAGTGCAGGAAAAACTCTTGAAGGAATAAGCCTGGGTGAATATTTTATGAGGAGGACTCCCCAGGCAATTGAAGCAGTATCAAAAATCACTACTGGGACCTGATCAAACTAAAAAGCTTCTGCACACCCAAGAACATAGTAAGTAAAGCAAGCAGACAGCCCTCAGAATGGGAGAAGATATTTGCAGATTATACCTCCGATAAAGGTCTTATAACCAGAATCCACAGAGAACTCAATTGTATTAGAAAGAAAAGAACATGTGACCCCATCTCAGGGTGGGCCTGGGACTTGAAGAGAAACTTTTCTAAAGAAGACAGATGCACAATCTACAAACACATGAAAAAAAGCTCATCATCCTTAATCATCAGAGAAATGCAAATCAAAACTACTTTGAGATATCACGCAACCCCAGTAAGAGTAGCCCACATAACAAAATCCCCAAACCAGAGATGTTGGCGTGGATGTGGAGAAAAGGGCACACTTCTACACTGCTGTTGGAAATGCACACTAATACGTTACTTCTGGAAAGATGTTTGGAGAATACTTAGAGACCTAAGTAGACCTTAGGTCTTAATAGACCTGCCATTCTATCCTGTAATTCCTTTACTAGGTTTATACCCAGAAGACCAAAAGTCACAATATAACAAAGACATCTGTACCAGAATGTTTATTGCAACCCAATTCCTAATTGCTAGGTCATGGAAGAAGCCCAAGTGCCCATTGACCCATGAATGGACTAGCAAATTGTGGTACATGTATACCATGGAATATTATATAGCCTTAAAGAAAGATGGAGACTTTACCTCTTTCATGTTACATGGATGGAGCTAGAACATATTGTTCTTAGCAAAGTATCTCAGGAATGGAAGAAAAAGTATCCAATGTACTCAGCTCTACTATGAAGCTAAATTACAGCTTTCACATGAAGGCTATAACCCAACTATAACACAAGACTATGGGGAAAGGGCCAAGGAAGGGAAAGGGAGGGGAGATGTTTTGGTGGAGGAAGGGTGATGGGTCCACATCTACAGTGCATCTTAATGTACACAGTTATGATTTAACAATAAAAATAAATTAATTTAAAAAGAAAAAAAAGAAACTGGCCCAGGGCAAATCCACTCTAGTGTATCTCAGGATAATATAAAGAAACGAGGAAAGTTTCGAGCAAAAGGAATATCATAAAGAAATGGAAGAGCTTGTTCCTTGGAGATGTTTTCAAAGACACAGGCTAGTGGTTTTAATTCTCATCACATCTGACGAAGGTTCAGCTTTCCCTGGACTCTGGGCATTGACTATGAACACACTGTCTTCCATCCAGTCCCTGGTGTGCTAGGATTCTTTCTTACCCTCATTCCTCCCTCTGATGTAGCACTGATCATCTGTACAGCAGCACCGTCTCCCTTCTGGGTGTGCTGCCTCCATCAGAATTAAACTTGCCGTGTTAGACTTCCCGCTGACAGAGGAAACCAGCCTCTGGCATTCTGTTTACCCAGAGCTTTTAGGTATGCATGATTTTTCACTGCCAGAGCCAAAGCAGCCAAAGTGCCACAGATTAGAGCTGAGCTTAATTAAGACCAGATCCCTATCATTACACCCTCCATGCCTGGGGCTCAGGTGCCTACACCTTTTCCTCCAATTCTCATGGAAGATAAATCACTCAATGTTTTTTCTTTTTCTTTTTTTTTTTTTTTTTACCCCTGCAAGACATTTATTTTGGATCAGAGAGATTTTTGTAGAGTGACAAAAACAGGCCGGGATACACAGTTGGAAAAAAAATAATAATAATAATAAAATAAACAAATGGGACTTCATTAAACTGAAAAGCTTCTGTACAGCTAAGGACACAATAACCAAAGCAAAGAGACAACCTACACAATGGGAAAGGATATTTGCATATTTTCAATCAGACAAAAGCTTGATAACCAGGCTCTATAGAGAACTCAAATTAATCCACATGTAAAAAGCCAACAATCCCATATATCAATGGGCAAGAGACATGAATAGAACCTTCTCTAAAGAAGACAGAAGAATGGCTAACAAATACATGAAAAAATGTTCATCATCTCTATATATTAGAGAAATGCAAATCAAAACAACCCTGAGATATCATCTAACCCCAGTGAGAATGGCCCACATCACAAAATCTCAAAACTGCAGATGCTGGCATGGATGTGGAGAGAAGGGAACACTTTTACACTGCTGGTGGGACTGCAAACTAGTACAACCCTTTTGGAAAGAAGGATGGAGAAACCTCAAAGCACTCAAGCTAGACCTCCAATTTGATACTGCAATCTCATTACTGGGCATCTACCCAGAAAGAAAAAAATTCTTTTATCCTAAGGACACTTGTACTAGACTGTTTATTGCAGCTCAATTTACAATCGCCAAAATGTAGAAACAGCCTAAATGCCCACCAATCCAGGAATGGATTAACAAGCTGTAGTATATATACACCATGAAATACTATTCAGCCATTAAAAAATATCGAGACTTTACATCCTTCGTATTAACCTGGTTGGAAGCATAACACATTATTCTTAGTAAAGCATCACAAGAATGGAGAAGCATGAATCCTATGTACTCAATTTTGATATTAGAACAATTAATGACAATTAAGGTCACGGTGGAGGTGGGGGAAGGGGAGAGAAGAGAGATAAAGAAGGAGGGAGGGGTGGGGAAAGGAAGCGCAGACAGGAAAAAAGTGAGAGAGTTGGGGCCTTGGTGTGTGCCACACCTTTTGGGGGCAAGACATGATTGCAACAGGGACTTTACCTAACAAATGCAATCAGTATAACCTGGCTTATTGTACCCTCAATGAATCGCCAACAATAAAAAAAAAAAGAAAGAAAGAAAAAGAGGAACAATCCAAGATGGCAGCTGAGTAACAGCTTCCCTGCAACAGGGCATGGTGAGTCTGGGGAGATAACACTCCAGGCATCTCTGGCTGGTGTGATCTGCCTATGATTATCCCTTTGAGGATACAGGGAGTCAGCAAGGGACTTCTGGACCCCAAGAGGAGGACAAAAACAGTGGAAAACTGGCAAGTAGTTGCGTGTGTTCAATTGACCTAATCCCACCAGCAGCTGTAAGTACAAGCAACAGTGAGACTGCAAACCAGACAGGCCTTGCCTGTGAACTCTTTCAGTGCTTTGGACTTGGCACTCTTTGGGGAAGTATGCTAAATAAAAGCTTTAGATGATGCTTTGTAAGGGATCATCCTGTCATTCTTCTCTCTCGGTAATTTCTTTGGTCTCCTGCTATTCCATCTTTACCTTTCTACCACCCCAGCCTACTACCGGGTCATTGAAACATTAAAGTGGAGAAATAAAATATGGACGAGAAAGGAAGAAAGATTTAGGACCTTCTAACTCCCTAAGCATTTAAATGCTCATTTTGAAGTCTCAGAATAATCCCCAGGTATTAGCTGATTAAAGGAAGGATTTGTGAGAAATGGGAGTGA
This sequence comes from Nycticebus coucang, assembly GCF_027406575.1. Taxonomy (NCBI): domain Eukaryota; kingdom Metazoa; phylum Chordata; class Mammalia; order Primates; family Lorisidae; genus Nycticebus; species Nycticebus coucang. Next base: position 106,112,463 of record NC_069786.1, on the reverse strand, counting down.
TGTAGCCATAAGCACAGCAGTGCTCTGCCAGCTGCCCCCTGAAGCTGGGAGAGGAAGGGAACTCCACAAGACGCCCCATAGAGAGTGCAGCCGTGCCAACACCTGGATTCCAGCCCAGGGAAATGGGGTTTGGACTGCTGGTCTCTAGAACTATGACAAAATAAAACTCTGTTTCAAGAAACTGATAGCAAGCTCACTATAACGGCTATGGCAAACTAATTCATTGCAAGAAATGACTGAACAGGAACAACTGTACCAAGACAGAGACCATCGGGATATTAGACTGACCACTATAAATGAAATGAGATGCTGAGAAGTGGACAACGCTTGCAAAGGTCATAGGGCAAATAAGGAACTTCTATTGGAGAAAGAGTGGACAGTGGAGCTGCTGGGACAACCGTTGTCTCTGGGCTGAGGTACCTGGGACAGGTGGAGCAAGATGGTGGCTGAGTAACAGCTTCCCTGCAACAGGGCACTGTGAGTCTGGGGAGATGTCCCTGGCTGGTGGGATCTGCCTATAATCATCCCTTTGAGGATACAGGGAGTCAGCAAGGGACTCCTGGACCCCAAGAGGAGGACAAAAGCAGTGGAAAACTGGCAAGTGATTGTGAGTGTTCGATCAACCTAATCCCGCCGTACAAGCAGCAGTGAGACTGCAAACCGGAAAGGCCTTAACTGTGAACTGTTTTGGTGTTTTTAGACTTGGCACTCAGTTGAACTGCCTTGGGGAGAGCTTGAGCAGGAATGCAGAGAATTTGGGCATTGTCTAGGGCCCCAGACTGAGTCGCTGAGCTGGACAGAGCTAATAGTGTTCAGCTGTGGGCCACAGGAAGACATTGTAAGAGAACTGCCAAGGTAAGCTCTGACCTCAGGGTTGCTGAGCAAGGATCGGGTGGGAGCTAGTAACGTATTGACTGAGAAGCCTAAAGGTGGGGACTGAGCTGCCTTAAAGCCTTAACCCTCCGGGGCAGAGTGAGACTGGTTTTGGCACACTAGAGCCTCGGCCTGTTGCCCTCGGTAGAGTGTCATGGCGTCACAGCTCATAGCAACCTTAAACTCCTGGGCTTGGTGCTGCCCGGACCTCCATAAGAGCTGCGCTGTGACCCCTGACCCATGACCTGCACCCGCCAGGCCTCCACATGCCCTGACCAGGAACTGCAGGAGCCGCGCAACCCTGCTTCCTCCCTCCTGTTCCCTCACTGCCTCCACACTGACCCGCTCATCTGGCCAGGGACTTGGTAGCCACGTACCCTCTGGAGCCCTCCCTGCCTCTGCACAGAGCCCTTCTCCTGGCCAGAGACGGCTGGAGCATTGGGCTCTCGGTGCCAAACTCAGTGGGTGCCAGGCACTCCCAGAACTATGGGCACCACCTCCCGCCCTGTTGCTGGATCGGGGTGTGTCACACTATGGATCTGCTTCCACAACCAGAACTCCCCGGCTGGGGCAACCCCAGAAGAACTACACAGGGTCAATCCCTACAAAGATCCAGCAACAATACTCTGATCCCACTGGTGTCTAATCTTGGAAAGTCACCTCCACAACTCTGAGGATGGCCAGAGGCAATGGTGAAAAACAATCATGAGGTGAAATCAACAGAAAAACTCTGGCAATATGAATAATCAAAGTAGATCAACTTCCCCAAGGATCAATGGAACAGACACACACAAGATCCCATGCACAAATAAAAAGCTGAGATGTCAGAAATCAAATTCAGAATCTGGATAGCAAATAAGATAAAATTAGAATTGTAAGCAATAACCCAAAAGATATACCAAGACTTCAACAAATTTAAAGACCAAATGACCAAAGATTTTGACACATTGAGACAAAAAGTTGCAGCCCTCAAAGATCTGAGAAACACAGTAGAATCCCTCGGCAACAGAATGGAGCAAGCAGAAGAAAGGATTTCTGATATTGAAGACAAAGCTTTCGAATGCTCCCAAACTCTCAAAGAGGAAAAGAAAAGGCAAATACAGATCACTGTCTCAGAGAGCTCTGGGATAATTCTAAGAAAACCAGTATTCATCTTATAGGGATCCCCGAAAGGGATGAAGTGGCTTCACAAGGCACACAGAATCTTCTCCATAAGATTATGAAGAAGAACTTTCCAGACATGCCAAGAGATTCTGAAATTCAGATAACAGATAGTTTCAGAACTCCAGCATGACTCAACCCAAATAAGACATCCCCTAGACACATCATAATCAATTTCACTAAAGTTAATATGAAGGAGAAAATTCAGAAAGCAGCCAGATGAAAGAAAACCGTCACCTAAAAGGGCAAGAATATTAGAATAACTGCAGATCTCTCTGCTGAAACCTTTCAAGCTAGAAGAGGATGGTCATCGACTTTTAATTTCATAAAACAAAATAACTTTCAACCCAGGATCCTGTACCCAGCTAAACTGAGTTTCATGTATGACGGAGAAATTAAATACTTCAATGACATTCACATGTTAAAGAAATATGCCATAACTAAACCAGCTGTCCAGGATATTCTCAGACCTATCCTCCATAAAGACCAGTGTAATCCTCCACCACAAAAGTAAACCCACCCAGAAAATTTTGATCAAATTCCAACTTCCACAGTCGCAAAAGGATTAAAAATGTCCAGCGGACTCTCGAAAGGCTTATCAATATTCTCACTTAATGTGAATGGTTTAAATTGTCCTCTAAAGAGGTACAGGTTGGCTGACTGGATACAAAAACTCAAGCCAGATATCTGCTGCATACAAGAATCTCATCTTATATTAAAAGACAAATATAGACTCAAGGTGAAGGGATGGTCATCTATACTCCAGGCAAATGGAAAGCAGAAAAAAGCAGGCATTGCAATCCTATTTGCAGACGCAATAGCTTTAAACCAACCAAAATAAGGAAGGATAAGGATGGACATTTCATATTTCTTAAAGGTAATACTCAATATGATGAGATTTTAATTATTAATATTTATGCACCCAACCAGAATGCCCCTCAATTTATAACAGAAACTCTAACAGACATGAGCAACTTGATTTCCTCCAGTTCCATAGTAGTTGAAAATTTTAACACCCCTTTAGCAGTACTGGATAGATCCTCCAAAACGAAGATAAGCAAAGAAATTTTAGATTTAAACTTAACCATTCAACGTCTGGACTTAACAGAAATCTACAGAATATTTCATCCCAACAAAACTGAATACACATTCTTCACATCAGTCCACACAACATACTGCAAAATCAACCACATCCTAGGACACAAACATAACCTCAGCAAATTTAAAAGTATAGAAATTATTCCTTGCATCTTCTCAGACCATCATGGAATAAAAGTTGAACTCAATAACAACAGGAATCTACATACCTATATAAAAACTTGGAAGCAAAATAACCCTATGCTGAAGGATAGATGGGTTATAGACGAGATTAAGAAGGAAATCACCAACTTTTTTGAACAAAACAACAATGAAGACACGAATTATCAGAACCTCTGTGATACTGCAAAGGCAGTCTTCAGAGGGAAATTTATAGCACTGCAAGCCTTCCTCAAGAAAACCGAAAGAGAAGTTTAAACCTTAATGGCACATCTCAAGCAACTGGAGAAGGAAATGCATTCCAACCCCAAATCTAGCAGAAGTAAACAAATAACCAAAATCAGAGCAGAATTAAATGTAATTGAAAGCAAAAGAACTGTACAACAGATCAATAAATGCAAAAGTTGGTTTTTTGAAAAGATCAATAAAATAGATAAACCTTTGGCCAAACTAACCAGGAAAAAAAGACTAAAATCTCTAATTTCATCAATCAGAAGTGGTAAAGATGAAATAACAACAGACCCCTCAGAAATTCAAAAAATCCTTAACAAATATTTCAAGAAACTTTACTCTCAGAAATATGAAAATCTGAAAGAAATCGACCAATACTTACAAGTGGCCACCTACCAAGTCTTAGCCAGAATGAAGTGGAAATGTTGAACAGGCCTATATCAAGCTCTGAAATAGCATCAACTATACAAAATCTCCCTAAAAAGAAAAGCCCAGGACCAGACAGCTTTACATCAGAATTCTACCAAACCTTTAAAGAACTAGTACCTATACTACTAAACCTCTTCCAAAATATAGAAAAAGAATGTATACTATCCAAAACATTCTACACAGCAAACATCACCTTGATCCCTAAACCAGGGAAAGACCCAACAAGAAAAGAAAATTATAGACCAATATCACTAATGAATATTGATGCTAAAATACTCAATAAGATCCTAACAACAGAATCCAACAACACATCAAAAAAATTATACACCATGACCAAGTGGGATTTATCCCAGGGTTTCAAGGCTGGTTCAATATATGTAAATCTGTAAATGTAATTCAGCACATAAACAAACTAAAAAATAAAGACCATACAATTCTTTCAATTGATGCAGAAAAAGCTTTTGATAATATCCAGCAACTCTTCATGATCAGAACACTTAAGAAAATTAGTATACCCAATGTACTCAGCCCTACTATGAAACTAATTTAGGGTTTTCACATGAAAGCTATAACCCAGTTACACCTAAGAATAGGGGGAAGGGGGAAAGGGAGGGGAGGGAGGGGGGAGGTAGGTAGAGGGAAGGAGATTGGTGGGATTAAACCAGCGGTGCATCTTACAAGGGTATATGTGAAACTTGGTAAATGTGGAATGTAAGTGTCTTGGCACAGTAACTGAGAGAATGCCAGGAAGGCTATGTTAACTAGTGTGATGAAAGTGTGTCAAACGGTCTGTGAAGCTAGTGAATGATTCCCCATGATCATATCAATGTACACAGCTATGATTTAATAAAACAAATAAAAATAAAAAGACAAATAAAATACAAAGACCATATTTTTTGATCACTGTACAATTAAGTTAGGGGTTAATAAAAAAAAATCCCTCAAAAAATATATAGAGTCAACCTTGAGACCCTGGGATGAAGCCCACTTGGTCATGGTGTATAATTCATTTGATGTGTTGCTAAATTGTGTTTGCTATGGTTTTGTTGAATATTTTTGCATCTATGTTCATTGAAGATATTGGTCTATAAAAAAAAAAAAAGGAAAGAAAATTGGTATAGAAGGGACATTTCTTAAACAAATAGCGGCCATCTACAGCAAACCCACAGCCAATATCGTATTCAATGGAGTTAAATTGAAATCATTACCACTTAGATTAGGAACCAGGCAAGGTTGCCCATTGTCTCCATTGCCCTTTAACATTGTAATGGAAGTTTTAGCCATTGCAATTAGGGAAGAAAAGACGATCAAGGGTATCCACATAGAGTCAGAAGAGATCAAACTTTCACTCTTCGCAGATGACATGGTCGTATATCTAGAAAACACTAGGGATTCTCCTACAAACTTTTGGAAGTGATCAAGGAATACAGCAATGTCTCAGGCTATAAAATCAACACCCATAGCCTCTATATATACCAACAATAGCCAAGCTGAAAAAATAGTCAAGGACTCTATTCCTTTCACAGTAGTGCCAAAGAAGATGAAATATTTGGAAGTTTATCTAACAAAGGACATGAAAGATCTCCACAAAGAGAACTATGAAACTTTAAGAAAAGAAATAGCTGAAGATATTAACAAATAGAAAAACATACCATGCTCATGGCTGAGAAAAATCAACATTATCAAAATGTCTACGCTACCCAAAGCAATATATAATTTTAAAGAAATTCCTATTAAAGCTCCATTGTAATATTTTAAAGATCTTGAAAAAATAATACTTCATTTTATATGGAATCAGAAAAAACCTCGAATAGCCAAAACATTACTCAGCAATAAAAACAAAGGAGGAGGAATCATGCTACCAGACCTGAGACTGTACTATAAATCGACAGTGATCAAAACAGCATGGTACTGGCACAAAAACAGAGAAGTAGATGTCTGGAACAGAATAGCGAACCAAGAGATGAATCCAGCTACTTACCGTTATTTGATCTTTGACAAGCCAATTAAAAACATTCAGCGGGCAAAAGATTCCCTATTTAACAAATGGTGCTGGGTGAACTGGCTAACTATCTGTAAAAGACTAAAACTGGACCCACACCTTTCACCATTAACTAAGATAGACTCTCACTGGATAAAATAATTAAACTTAAGACATGAAACTATAAAAATACTTGAAGAAAGTGCAGGAAAAACTCTTGAAGGAATAAGCCTGGGTGAATATTTTATGAGGAGGACTCCCCAGGCAATTGAAGCAGTATCAAAAATACATTACTTGGACCTGATCAAACTAAAAAGCTTCTGCACAGCCAAGAATATAGTAAGTAAAGCGAGCAGACAGCCCTGAGAATGGGAGAAAATATTTTTAGGTTATACCTCTGTTAAAGGTCTAATAACCAGAATCCACAGAGAACTCAAAAATATTAGCAAGAAAAGAACAAGTGATCCCATCTCAGGGTGGGCAAAGGACTTGAAGAGGAACTTCTCTAAAGAAGACAGATGCATGATCTACAAACACATGAAAAAAAGCTCATCATCCTTAATCATCAGAGAAATGCAAATCAAAACTACTTTGAGATATCACGTAACCCCAGTAAGAGTAGCCCACATAACAAAATCCTCAAACCAGAGTTTTTGGCATGAATGTGGAGAAAAGGGCACACTTCTACACTGCTGGTGGGAATGCACACTAATACGTTCCTTCTGGAAGGATGTTTGGAGAATACTTAGAGACCGAAAAATAGACCTGCCATTAGAGCCTATAATTCCTTTACTAGGTTTACATCCAGAAGACCAAAAATCACAATATAACAAAGACATCTGTACCAGAATGTTTATTGCAACCCAATTCCTAATTGCTAAGTCATGGAAGAAGCCCAAGTGCCCACCGACCCACGAATGGACTAGCAAATTGTGGTACATGTATACCATGGAATAGTATGCAGCCTTAAAGAAAGATGGAGACTTTACCTCTTTCATGTTTACATGGATGGAGCTGGACCACATTCTTCTTAGCAAAGTATCTCAAGAATGGAAGAAAAAGTATCCAATGTACTCAGCCCTTCTATGAAGGTAATTTATAGCTTTCATATGAAGGCTATAACCCAACTATAGCACAAGACTATGAGGAAAGGGCCAAGGAAGGGGAAGGGAGGGGGGAGGTTTTGGTGGAGGGAGGGTAATGGGTGGGGCCACACCTACGCTGCACCCTAGAATGGGTACAGGCAAAACCTACTAAATGCAGAATACAAATGTCTACATACAATAACTAAGAAAATACCATGAAGGCTATGTTGAACAGTTTGATGAGAATATTTCAGATTGTATATGAAACCAGCACATTGTACCCCTTGATTGCACCAATGTACACAGGTATTATTTAACAATAAAAAAAAATAAATAAATAAAAAGAATCAATTAGTAGAAGATTCAAAATGAACAAAATGGTACTGGCCAACAAGACTTGAAAATAGCTATTACAAACGTATTCAAAGATTTCAAAGAAAATACAATCTTAATAAAGGAACAGACAATCTTAATAAAAAAAAAAGAAAGCTATAACACAGTTATAACCTAAGAATATGGGGAAGGGGGAGAGGGAGGGAAGGGAAGGGGGAGGATGGGCAGAGGGATGGTAATTGGTGGGATTACACCTACACTGCATCTTACAAGGGTACATGTGAAACTTACTAAATGTAGAATATAAATGTCTTAATACAATAACTAAGAAAATGCCAGGAATGCTATGTCAACCAGCATGAAGAAAATATGTCAAATGGTCTATAAAACCAGTGTATGGTAAGCCATGATTGCATTAATGTACACAGCTATGATTTAATAATAAATAAATAAATATTGATTCTTTGCCTACACTGATGGTAATAATATTTAATGTTTGAAGTTAGAGTTTACAAAGCCCTTTCACATCTGGCTCTCATCTGGTTCTCAAATCCATCTGCTAAAGATTCACAATCTTAGTCGTGGCCAAGAATATCATTCTCATTTTACAGATGGGAAGACAGAGGCTGAGAAACACCACCACACCTAGTGAATAAAAGGAAAATCACATCTCCTAATAACTCACAATTCTATGAGCTCAAACTTTACTGTGGTTCAGTAGATACTTAGCAAATGGAGAAAAATGGCCAAATGCATCTATAAGAATGGATCCATAGACACTGGAGAGTTCTCTATTGTAAAACAGAGAATGTCACTCACAGACATTTAAAATATAAGACAGTTACACATGCACATCAAGAGAAATAAGATGATAAATAACAAAGGGATAACTATATAATAAGCATATCATATGCTACAGGAATTTGATAAGGAAGATTTTATATGATGGAATAATAGATTTCAAGCATCCTAAGGAGGCAGAGCATTTGCAAATCGTGGGTCCCATCAACTTGATAGGATAAAAATCAAAATATCATCAGCTAAATCAATGTAAGGATGAGTCCTGCTTTCTAATGGAATAACAACAATCAGAAATGTTATTTTTTAATTGTCTCATCAGACATTACCTGTAAGTACAAACTAATGAAAGAATTAGAATTAAAGGAATAACACTTGCCAATGAGTACTCAGCACTTACTACCAGCATATTGCCCACATTTACATTCGTTATCACATCTAATCTTACACCCACAAACCTGTGAAGAATAGTAGTCATTTTATCATGATTTGCTGGAAGAGAAACCTGAAGCTCAGAGAGGTTAGGTTGCGTACCTGCTGTCACAGAGCCACGAAGCGGCAGAACAGCCCTGTCACACCCCCGCCCCTGAGCACACTCCCGTTTAATCTGCCAGCACTGGGCTGAGTGTCTCCGCATCTGTGCATAATTACGTCTGTTTTAGAAATGAGGAGCTGAGACTCAGATCCTTCCCATCATCCCAAAACTAGCAGCAGAAAAAAACAAGATTTGAACTCCAGTCTGTCAAAATCTAAAGAAAGAGCTCTTTACCATCACTCAGCACCATTGCCCTGGACATTTCTTTCCACAAAGAAAACAGTTTTTTTTTAAATTGACACATTATTCTTGCACTTTTATTTTTTCTTTTTTCAATTTTTTTTTTTATTGAATCATAGCTGGGTACATTAATGTGTTCTTGCACTTTTAAATGCTACTTTAAATTAAGCCCATGCTACCTGGAAGATCTTAATGATTCACAGATAAGTGTAGATTCCACTTCCGAAGTGCATTTGTTTTATTATTTTAAAATATTCAATTCTATAGAAGATAAAAAACCAAATGTGATAGATAAAACCTCTGGCTTTCACTAAATATAAATAAGCGATCAGCAAGTAGTACATGCATGTTAAACACAGGTACTAAAAATACGTGAGCCCAGGGAATGCTCAGCAGGCTAATGGGAATCTACTGCTGTGGCCAGCGTGTTCGCCTCTGCATCTCTCTGAGACCCAGGCACCTACTGTCTGTAGGTTCCCTTTCTACTACCTCATTTCCAGTCGTCATAACCAGGGTGGAAGCTGAAGTAATGGGGAGAGAGACAAGAAGTATGAACCTTCCCAACCCCAGAATCAGGTAGTGCGGCCCTTCCACCTGCTCGCACTATGTCCTGCACGGGTTCCCTTACCCTTCTCTTGCTCCTTGCTTCATGCACTATGTTTCACCTTGATTCCATTAACCTGAGTTCAGATGTCTTACTCTGGTCTGTGAATCTTCCTGTTCTGTGACCCCTGGGACAGATGGCTTGCTGGTATTTAATAATGTATCAGAGGATACCATTGGATCAAGGTAATTTCCCACGTGACATCTCTAAAGGGTGCTAGCATCAAGAACAGCAAGAAGTTGAAATCAGAGAAGGAAGACTGGAGAACCTGAGGCTCTCTCTTTACTTCTTTTCCACTCACCTTCCATCAGCCAGGGTTGCTCGTGCCACAGCCCAGGCAGCGACAAATGCTGCTGGAAACCCTGCAATCAGAAAAGGATTCAGACACTGTAATTCTTTTATGACTAACAGTTTTTCCTTTTCTCATATTCACCACACAAGAATATACTATTAGCAGTTGAGAAAGACAGACAGACATGAAAAATGTTGATATGGAAAGAAGAAAAGCCACTTAAATTTCATCTTGTCAGTTTGAGAAATGAGCAAAAACATTGATGTTTGTTCTGAAAAGTCTGAAGATGAAGGCTGGTCAAATGAGCAAGGTATGGTAAAGCCACATTTGGAGGAGACTGATGTTTCTGGGGCCAGAAGCAGGTGGTGGTTGCTGCATTTGACTTGGATACCTGCCCCACTGACAGCCACATGCTTTTAAGGAGTGGAACAATGAGAAGAACTTGTGAAAATCCAAAGGATGCTGATATTTTAAAAAAGTTAGAACTTTGGGTACAGGTGAAACTTACTAAATGCAGAATATAAATGTCTGAACACAATAACTAAGAAAATGCCATGAAGGCTATGTTAACCAGTTCGATGAAAATATTTCAAATTGTATATAAAACCAGCACATTGTACCCCATGACTGCATTAATGTACACAGCTATGATTTAATAAAAATAAAATTAGAACTTTTTCATTTTAAAAGTAGAAGGCATAGAGAGGCTACACATAAAAGCTATAAAATAAGGAAATTTTGACCTCTTCCTTTTTGGGCTTATAATGGTCCAAGACAGAAGCATTTGCATGTATTAATAACTTAGCAAAGGGTGATCAATATGTTACTTTGATGATTTGAGCATAAGATACTTTTCCTTCATAAATGATAAACACCTGCAGTGCTTGTAACATCAAGTCCATCATACTGACCATAGGTCTTTTCCCCCCTCGTAAAAGTTCAGTTCATGTTATGGTTTAAGCCATAACTTTTCATGGAACACTGCAATGGCGAACTAAAACACTTAACAGATGACTTTTCATTATGAGGCCTTTACAAAAGATGTTAAAATGAAGACTATATGGAGACCATAATGAAAATACTTCAAAAGCTAGGAAGCACCTTACAAAGGGAGAAGAAAAATGTTTTTAGGATATACAGGGAGATATGTCTTTTGCTTAACATTATCTTGCTTAAGTAGGGTTGGTAAATTATTTCAGATTAAAATGAAGGTACAAGGTGAGGGATAGGGGAATGAGTGAGCAGGGAGAGGGGAGGAGGGAAGGAGATGGGGGATCATGTTGTATGTCACACCTTTTGGAGGTGGGATACAATTATAAGAGGGACTTTACCTAACAAAGGCAATCAGTATAACTTAATTCTTTGTACCCTCAATGAATCCCAAACAATAAAAAATAAAATAAAATAAAATGAAGGTACAAATGATTAGGTTACATTGTTTGTGCTTCTTAGAAAAAGTTCTAGTTGTAGTTGAGTCCTTTACCCAGGGGGTGTGCCCTGACATTGTGCACCTCAGGTTAGAGCTTCCCGATCAACTTCCATCCTTCTGTCTTCAATTGTGTTTTTCTCTCATGGGGGTGGTAGCTGTTTATCTATTAGTTGCATGTTAGTATTGAGTGCATTGGATACTTGCTTTTTGGTACTTGTAATACTTTACTAAGAAAAATGTGCTTTATCAGGCGTGATGGCTCAGGCCTATAATCCTAGTGCTCTGGGAGGCTAAGGTAGGTGGATTGCTTGAGTTCAGAAAGTCAAGACCAGCCTGAGCAAGAGCTAGACCCCATCTCTACTAACAAAAATAGAAACTAGCCAGGCATTGTGGTGGGCACCAGTAGTTCCAGCCACTCAGGAGATGAGACAGGAGGATTGCTTGAGCCCAAGAGTTTGAGGTTGCTGTAATCTATGATGATGCCAGGGCACTCTACACAGAGAGACAAAGTGTGAGACACTGCCTCAAAAAAAAAAAAAAATGGAGCGCGGCGCCTGTGGCTCAGTCGGTAGGGCGCCGGCCCCATATACCGAGGGTGGCGGGTTCAAACCAGGCCCTGGCTGAACTGCAAACCAAAAAATAGCTGGGCGTTGTGGCGGGCGCCTGTAGTCCCAGCTACTCGGGAGGCTGAGGCAAGAGAATCACTTAAGCCCAGGAGTTGGAGGTTGCTGTGAGCTGTGTGATGCCATGGCACTCCACCGAGGGTGATAAAGTGAGACTCTGTCTCTACAAAAAAAAAAAAAAAAAAAAATGGAAAAAAAAAAAGAATATGCTTCAACTCCATCCAAGTAAGTACAAAAGATGTAAAGTATACATCATTTTTTATGGCTGAATAGTATTCCATGGTATACATATGTCACAGATTATTAATCCATTCATCAACACTTTAATCTAGCTTAGAATATTTTTAACAAGCATAATATTAAATTATTTACCCTTTAAAAACACATATTTGTAATTGTTTACATATCATTTCTTAGCAACAAATTGAACCAAAAATAGGTTCAGGGCAGTGCTTGTGGCTCAAAGGAGTAGGGCGGCAGCCCCATATACTGGAGGTGGTGGGTTTAAACCTGGCCCCAGTCAAAAACTGCAAAAAACAAATAGGTTCAGATGAACGAAAATTTCAGAAAAAGATGAAAATAAGTTTACATTCATAATAAGGAATTCCTTTGTTATTTCTATGTAATTCTTTTTTAAATTTGCTGAAATTCCTTCTTCTAGGAAATTTTTGTCAAAATGATCAACCTAATTCTAGTTATTTCCTAGTGCAGCTTGCATATTCTATCTATCCATCTCTCCATGAGTTAATCATTTATTAAATGCCTATATATATATATATATATATATATATCAAGGATTGTTCTAGAAGATAAAAACAATGAACAAATAAAAATACATAATATCCCTGTTTTCCTGCAACTTATACTCCGATGAAGGAAGGAAATTAATAAAAACAAATTATCAATTAGAGCTATGAAGAAAAAACAAGAAGGACAAAATGTAAGGGCAGGGAATAGCTGCTTCTGAGAGGATGGTTAGAAAAGGCCAACACAGATTCTTTGGCTGGCTATGTTCACAAGCTTCTGTGCTTGATCAAAGTCTTCACATTTTATCCTTTTTAGATTGCACTATGTATCTCCTGCTTCCTCTGCAATCTCCCGATCTGACAATTCACTGAATGATGCTCTATATAATCTTGATTAATGGCACCTGACTTGGCATCGTGTTTTAGGTGATAATTATATCAAATATCTCCTCTAGGCCTCCCGTCTCAATTAAATTGCTTTTCTCACCTTCTTATAAGATTCTCATGCATAAGACTAGCATAGAGACAATCATGGAGGAATAAGAACGGAAAACCCCTTTGGAATTCTTTAAGAATTTTTGATCACCAATCTTAGTATAACATTATTACACAATTTAGAACAAATAAATACCCAAAGCATTTAAAATGTAAATGTCATTTCAAATTTAAATGTTAATTTAAGTAAATTTGTAAATGGATTTAAATATTACTCAATATATGCATTTACTAAAAGTTGAGTTATTTCCATAGAAGAACAGGTTTTATAAATTAAAATTTTTGAATATGATACTTATGATCAGAACAGGCAGACAGACAAACAAAATAAAGGGTCAGAATGCATGCTTCTCATATGGGGAGCTTTAACACGTATCTCTGTATTTAAACTATATTCACTGCTAAATGGTTGATCCGTAAAGTGAAGATTTCAAGTGGTAATTCTTATCTATTTAGTTGTTCCAATGCCAAAACTTTTGTGGCCAGATTTTAAAAAGCCATAGAGGAAGATAAGAAATCCATACTTGCATATCAGATCACTATTTAGTAATTTTTATTTTCATTTTCATAGAAAACTGTGAAAGCTGGTTTCCTGGGTTTCAGGAGGACAAACTCCTGATTCTAAGGAAGAACTGAGAGATACAGCCAAACAGAGTTGATGAGGAGGCCTGCACCAGTTAGTCGGCAAACCAAAAATAAAATAGAGAAAAGAGAATTTATTATAAGTGTGACAATGATGATTACAATGATGGAGAAATTTTAAAAAATAAAATATAATTCAAACAAACAAACGTCTACGTTCATCACTGAATTTTCTATCAACACCTTTACCAACATCTAGTAATTATGTGGGCGCATGGATATAATTTTGATTTGAAAGAAAACTACAGAAAAGAGTCAATGAAATTTCCAAAGTGCCCTAAAAAAATAAAATCTATCCTTTTTATGTTAGTAATTGCTGGTTGAAGATAAGATAAACTCTTAAAATAGATGAGCTGCCTTCAGAAATAAAACTTCATTTGTGATGATTGTTTCATAATAATGAAATGTAATGGTAAATTGATCCTTTGTCTTCTTAAAGGTTATTAATCAGCTAGAAGGAAATTCAATATTCCTTAATTGACATTTCAAATTTTGAAAAAAATTTAAGGGCAAACAGGCACAGGAATATTCTTATTTTGGAGGAGAAAAAAACCTACAAATTTCATCTTGAGCTACTTAGTGAATTTATTTCCTATGCTGGGCATCTCGTAATTTAAATATTAAAACATAAATTGAGATCAGCAATTGTTAATCTTTTGACTCTGCTCAATTTTAACTACATACAAGTTTTAATTCCCTTTAAATTTTAATGAGCAAATAATTTATTCTCTGTGTCGTATTGAGTTACTGCCTAATCCAGTACTCCTTCCAGTGCTGATAAGTCATTTTTGGGATGTGAGGTGAATATTTTTTTTTCACTATTTATGCCAAAATTAATCTAAATTACTTCCTTCTAAAAGACGTGGTAAGCGCACATAATTAGTTTGCAATCTGTATTTGTTAAATTCGTCAAGACAGTTCTATTACTATAAATTCCTTTCTGGCCTTCTCATTAAATCAAAGATATGTCATTATAGAAATTCAGAAATAAAAAATTTTAAGATGAAATTATTCATAAGGCAGAGCACTGACAGGACACAAACACAGCAGTTCTAAATGTGTCTGGCTAACAACATGTTCTTAGGCTGCCTTGAAGAATCCTATCAAGAGTCTGGCTGAAGAACATTCACCATAAAATTAAACGTGAAAAGTTTGTTACCACTGGGAGGACTATAGACTTGATCTTAATAATTTTCATCTAAAAACAGAACAATGAAAGAGAAAGGGGGGGATCATGAATGATAGAGAGAAGGATTATTTTGGGAAAATGGCTGCAGGAATGCTAATGATGGGCATGACAGAAAGTCCTCAAATCCATAATCCAGTTTAAAAGGAAAAGTAACGCTTTACCCCAGCCTATCAAGACGAAGCCCCACAGGTATTTGGCGTCCGAAAAAAAAGCCACAAAGATTAGACTATGTAGGTAGAGACCTTCCACCAGGATCCAATAGTAGTTTGTAGCCAAGAAGTAAATAAACATCACAACAGCAATCTTGCATCCGATCTGTTACAAATAAACCAGAATAATGCATCACATTAGAACTCTTCATTGTACCCCTAAATACAGTTCAGGTAACTTTTTTATAGTCTGAAATGTGTCCTGTACATAGAAAGGCCAAGACTTTTGAGAGACCAGAACAAAGTTATTTAGCATAGCATTTTTTAGGACTATTATTTGATTCTATTTTTTAAAATGAGTTTTTATTCTTTTAGAAGTTACAAAAAATTACTTTCTTAGTTTTTTCCCTTTATGTAAGTAATATATATGATCATCAGAGAAGAATAGGAAAGTATAGAAAAGCATAAAGAAGAAAAGGTTATCTGTATTTCCACCATGAATTTATTTTATTGTGGTCTTTTTATGCAGCTATTGCTGCAAAATAAACTGCCCCAAATGTTAATGACTTCATAAACATTTAACATGTCATAAATCTATGGATTAACTAAGTGGTTCTGCTGATCTGGGCTCAGCACACCGTGGCCAGGTTCCCTCAGAGTGGTTCACTCTCAACTAGCTCACTGTCCTTCCTCTTCTTTCTGCTGGGTAAAGCAAGTCACAAAGCCAGTCCAGAATCAGAATTAGCAGGGACTACAAAGTCACAGGGCAAAGGCACTGACAGAGACAGGCATTAATTGATACCCTCAAGACAATAAATCTGCTCTGTCTAATTTCCAGATATATTGCTCCAGGGATCTAATTAACTGAATTACTGAGTGACTCTACACAAACTAACACCAAGACATTTAAGAGTAGAATAAAATAGCTGGGCATTGTGGCGGGCGCCTGTAGTCCCAGCTACTTGGGAGGCTGAGGCAGGAGAATCGCTTAAGCCCAGGAGTTGGAGGTTGCTGTGAGCTGTGTGAGGCCACGGCACTCTACCGAGGGCCATAAAGTGAGACTCTGTCTCTACAAAAAAAAAAAAAAATAAATTAAAAAATAAATAAATAAATAAATAAATAAAAAATACCACAAAATTTTATATTAGAACAAGGTTTTCATTCTCTAATAAAGGAACTAAATATTATGGACTTTTAAATACCAAGTTTCTGGCTTTATTAATGAACCTTTTACTTTCCAGAGTGGTAAGCCTGCCAGTGACTATGGTACATCCATCAAATGCCATTCAGATCATGTCCTTTTTGCAGTTTCCATTCCAGAATGTTCTTGAGGAGAGAACCCAAGCACTTTTAATCATCTAAACTGACTTGTGATTAGTAATGAGGGAACAGGATTGAGAGAACAATCATCACTATTCAAATTAATAGTCTATTTTGGTTAGTTGAGAGATTAGGTAAGCAAAACAAGTTAACATGTATTTAGTGGACTATACATTTTTATTTATTAATATTGTCCAAATCTGTAATCAGAGAAAATAGTGAAAACACTTACATATTGTGATTTGTCTACAGCAGGTGCTTCAATGGAACTTGGTAGATCACCCTGCATCATCAGGGACTGCAGCTCCTTTACCCCTATGTGAGCATGGACCACTCTGTCTTTGACAAAGATACTTGTAGCTCTCAGCATGAAAGATACGAATAAGTGCATGTGGATATAGTTCCTAGTGCAATGCAATCGTCTATGGAGAGAAACATTCAGTATTTAGATCTGCATAAAATTAGAAATGGAGACAGACACCCAGTATCCACCACGGCCACCACTGGCCAGCCTACCCTCTCCCCAGGGATTGGTTCCAGGACCCTACATGGATACCAAAATCTGCAGAAACCCAAGGCCCCTTTATAACATAGTGTAGTATTTGCTTATAACATCTGCCATCATCTCATACACTTTAAATCATCTCTAGGTTACTCATAATACCCAATACAATGTGGATGCTATGTAAATAGTCATTATTCTATATTGTTTAGGGAATGATGACAAGAAAATTCAGTCTGTATGTGTTCAGTACTGATACAAATACCATTTTTTCCCAAATATTTTTGATCTGCAATTGGTTGAATCTGGAGACACTGAACCTTGAGATACAGAGGGCCAACTATATTGGTTGCCCAAAGTTTTGTGTTAATTCAGATTAAACTGAATGAAATTGGACATGGTCTAAGTGAATAAAAAACAAACCGCAACAAAAGCAATAAACACTATTTCTTTATAAGCTGACATCAGATAATTTTGAAATTATTAAGATGGATTTTTGTTCAATGAAGGAAAATCATCTGAGAAAAGTGAAATAAGTCATTACATACTGAAGGAAAATGTCTGTAGCTCACTCAACTCTATTCCGCACCATTTAGCAAATAAATATCCTGCAATGCATACCTATTGGCTCAAAGGTCTCACATTGCTTTGATGCTGCTCTAAAAAATTACTATGTGGTTATTGGGCACAAAAATATGGTTAGTTAGAATAAACAATGATAGCACAACAAAGTGACTATAATCACCTATGAGGTAGGGTATATTTTAAAATAATGAAAAGATGCTTTAAATTTTTTAATGAAAAAAACTGAATTTGTCATGAAAAAGGAACTGTCAAAAATATAATAATATTAGGTTGAATTCAAAAACTTGCATTTGGGAAAAATATTTAGAGACACAGATTGTGAAATCCCTACATCTTATATGGATAGGAAACAGGACATGTCCCTTCACAGAGAAGGGACTGAGAGTCACTCACCTGAAGTAACCAATGATGAGAATAGCCACAGCCAAGGAAGCAAAGGAGACGGAGTAGCCAACAGTGTACATTACAAAGAGGCGTTCAAAGAAGTCTTGCTGTAGTGGGAAAGATAGTCACATATGTTGTTGGACTATTTCACCAGGAAACTGGTAAAAAATAGTGTCAGTCTTGGAATATTACTTGCAGGTCTCTTTAACATTTTTGAGCTTTTTTGAGTAATTTACATCCAATAAAATGTACAGATATTAAGTGAACATTCTGATGGGTTTTGACAAACCAAGTTTATTTGTGCCTCTCGCTAGTCAAAAAATCACCTGCCATTCATCCCCAGATAACCAGATTCTAATTTCTATCCCATGGATTAGCTTCTGTTCAAGTACTTCCTATACTTCTTGACTGTTCTTAGACTTCTTAGAATTATTATATCACAGTAAAGGCTCTTTATGTCAACATACTATTTTTAATACTCCTCAATATTGTTATGTGTATAAATGGTTCGTTCTTTTTTAATTTTTGTTTTTTTCAATTTTTTTATTTTTGAAAAGTAAATTTATTTCAGGTTAATGTGAGGGTACAAACAACCAGGTTAAAATATTTGATTTTGTTAGATAGAGTCCCTCTTGTGTTTACGTCCTGCACACAAAAGATGTGCCAGACACTCCGACAGAACCCCAACTCCCTCCTCCTCCCTCATGACCCCTCCCCCAACTTGAACTGAAATGAGTTTTTCTCCTATGTGGGCTTGCATCAGATCATCTACTGGCTTCATGTCAGTATTGAGCACATTAGATAATTACTTTTCCATTCTTATGATACTTTACTAAGAAGAATGTGTGTCAGCTCCATCCAGGATATTACAAAAGATGTGAAGTCACCATCTTTTCATGGCTGAATCGTTTTCCATGGTGTGCACGTACCACAATTTGTTAACCCATTTCTGAGTAGATGGCATTTAGGTTGTTTGCATGTCTTGACAATTGCAAATTGAGCTGTGATAAACAAGCTAGTGCAAATGCCCTTACGATAAAATGTTTTTTTTTTTTTTTCCTTCCAGGTAGATGCCTAGCAGTAGGATTGCAGGATCAAATGGGAGATCTGAGTTATTTGAGGATTCTCCATACTCCTTTCCAATGAGGCTGCATTAGTTTTCAGGCCCACCAACAGTGTAAATGTGTTCCCCTCTCTCCATATCCGCAGCAGCATCTGCAGCTTTGGGACTTCATTATGTGGGCTAATCTTGTTGGGGTTAGGTGATATCTCAGGGTGGTTTTGATTTGCATTTTTCCGATGATTAGGGAGGATGAGCATTTTTACATATGTTTGTTAGCCATTCGTCTAGACAACCTTCATAATGGGAAAGATATTTACAGATTACAAATCAGACAAAGGCTTAATAACTAGGATCTACAGAAAACTCAGATTAATCAACAAAAAAGAGCTAACAATCCCACATGTCACTGAGCAAGAGACATGCCTAGAACCTTCTCTAAGGAAGACAGAAGAATGGCTAATTTTGTTTTATTTTAAAATAATTAGACTCACAAGGAGTAGAAAATACAGTAAGAAAGGTCCCCTGTGCCCTTTACCCAGTATTCTCCAGTGTTTATATCTTACACTATTACACTAACATATCAAAACAAGGAATTTCATATCAGAGCAACGTGTGCATTTATAGTTCTATTCCATTTTATCATGTATGTACATTTTTGTAACTATTACTGCAACCAAGATCAAAACTATTCCACCAGCACAAAGTTCTCCCTTAGGCTGTTCCTTTGAATTTGACACCCCCTTTCCTCCTTTCTACCATCCCAAACATCAGGCAATTACTAATCTGTTTTCCATCTCTAATATAATTTTATTCATTTCACAAATATTATGTAAGTGGAATCCTATAGTAGGAGACCTTCTCAGATTGGCCTTTTTCACTCAGAATAATACCCTTAAGATGTATCCAAGTTATTACACATAAGAATAGTTTGTTCTTTTTGTTGCTAAATAGTATTCCATGGCATGTATATAACATATGTATATCACTATATTTGAAGTGAGCTTTTTGTAGATCATATAACAGTTGGGTCATGTTTTTTAATAGGACTTTCCTATCTCTGTTAATTAGTGTATTTAGACCATTTTTTAAGTTCATCACTTTTTATTGTTTATTTTCTGTCGTCCTATTTGTTTATTTCTGTTTTATTTTTCCTCCCATCCTGAAGGTTACTGAAATCTATTTTAGAATTTCATGTTGGTGTATGTTTGGTACAGTGATTTTAGTGGATGCTGTAGGTATTACATTATACAGCTTAACGTGGAAACTTTGATCACTGAATTCTCATCTTTCTTCTTTTCTAATTAACCATTGAAAAATATAAATTTCCCTCTAATCTCTGTTTTAGCTTTTCCCACAATTTCTGGCATGTTGGGCTTTCATATTTATTCAGTTTGAACCTCTGCCATGCACTGTATAATTTCCAACTATTTGTGAATTATCCACATATTTTATCTTAATTGATGTTCTTTTAATCCCTTGTGAGAGGAGAACATACTCTACAATTTCAATCTTGGAATTTACAGAGATTTGTTTTGTATCCCAACATTATGTTCTGTCTTGGTGAACCTTTGGTGTGTGTCTTAAAAATATGAATTTTGCAATTATTAGATTAGTATTCCATAAATATAAATTTAATCAAATCCTTTGAAAGCTGTCCTATAGAAGTTTTTGTCTAATTGTTCTATCAATTATTAAGAAAATGTTGTATGAACACTCTAAAAGATGAACTTTGGCTACTTCCTCTTTGAGCTCTGACAAGTTATACTTTGTGTAATTTGAACCTCCAGAATACATGCATTTTTAGGAATATTTTCTCTTAGTAAATTGATTCTTTTATAATTTTGAAATGTTTTTCCATCTTGGTAATATTCTCGCCTTGAAGTTTACTTAATCACACGAACTTTCTTACGTTCGTGTGCAAAGCATATGCCTCTTTCTACCCTTTTAATTTCAACATGTGTGGAAATGTTATCTTTATATGTTTATCAATATCTTTATATATTTTTTTAATTATTAAATCATAGCTGTGTACATTAATACGATCATGGGGCACCATACACTGGTTTTATAGACCGTCTGACACATTTTTATCACACTGGTTAACATAGCCTTCCTAGCATTATCATAGTTATTGTGTTAAGACATATATATTCTACATTTACTAAGTTTCACATGTACCCTTGTAAGATGCACAGCAAGTGTAATCCCACCAATCCCTCTCCCTCCGCCCATCCTCCCCCCTCCTTTCACTCCCTCTCCCCCTGCCACATATTCTTAGGTTATAACTGGGTTATAGCTTTCATGTGAAAGCCATACACTAGTTTCATAGTAGGGCTGGGTACATTGGATACTTTTTCTTCCATCCTTGAGATACTTTACTAAGAAGAATATGTTCCAGCTCCATCCATGTAAACATGAAAGAGGTAAAGTCTCCATCTTTCTTTAAGGCTGCATAATATTCCATGGTGTATATATACCACAATTTATAAATCTATTCGTGGATCGATGGGGACTTGGGCTTTTTCCATGACTTAGCAATTATGAATAGGGCTACAATAAACATTCTGGTACAAATATCTTAGTTATAAAGTGATTTTTTTGGTCTTCTGGGTATATGCCTAGTAGACGAATTATAGGATCGAATGGCAGATCTATTTTTAGATCTCTAAGTGTTCTCCATACATCTTTCCAAAAGGAATGTATTAATTTGCATTCCCACCAGCAGTGTAGAAGTGTTCCCTTTTCTCCACATCCACGCCAACATCTCTGGTCTTGGGATTTTGTGATATGGGCTAATCTAACTGGAGTTAGATAGTATCTCAAAGTAGTTTTGATTTGCATTTCTCTGATGATTAAAAATGATGAGCATTTTTTCATATGTCTGTAGGCTGTGCGCCTGTCTTCTTCAGAGAAGTTTCTCTTCAAGTCCCTTGCCCAGCCTGCAATGGGATCACTTGTTCTTTTCTTGCTTATACGTTTGAGTTCTCTGTGGATTCTGGTTATTAAACCTTCGTCGAAGACATAACCTGCAAATATCTTCTCCCATTCTGAGAGCTGTCTGCTTGCTTTACTTACTGTGTTCTTGGCTGTGCTGAAGCTTTTTAGTTTTATCAGGTCCCAGCAGTGTATTTTTGAAGCTGCTTCAATTGCCCGGGGTGTCCTCCTCATAAAATACTCGCCCAGACCGATTTCTTCAAGGGTTTTCCCTGCACTCTCTTCTAGTATTTTTATAGTTTCATGTCCTAAGGTTAAATCTTTAATCCAGTGAGAGTCTATCTTAGTTAATGGTGAAAGGTGTGGGTCCAGTTTCAGGCTTCTACAGGTTGCCAGCCAGTTCACCCAGCACTATTGGTTACACAGGGAATCTTCTCCCCACTGAATGTTTGTAATTGGCTTCTCAAAGATCAAATAACAGTAAGTAGCTAGATTCATCTCTTGGTTCTCTATTCTGTTCCAGACATCTACTTCCCTGTTTTTGTGCCAGTACCATGCTGTTTTGATCACTATTGATTTATAGTATAGTCTGACGTCTGGTAGCATGATTCCTCGTGCTTTGTTTTTATTTCTGAGTAATGTCTTGGCTATTTGAGGTTTTTTCTGATTCCATATAAAACGAAGTATTATTTTTTCAAGATCTTTAAAGTATGACAGTGGAGCTTTAATAGGGATTACATTAAAATTTTATATTGCTTTGGGTAGTATGGACATTTTAATAATGTTGATTCTTCCCAGCCACAAGCATGGTATGTTTTTCCATTTGTTAACATTTTCAGCTATTTCTTTTCTTAGAGTTTCCTAGTTCTCTTTACAGAAATCCTTCATGTCCTTTGTTAGATACACTCCCAGATATTTCATCTTCTTTGGCACTACTGTGAATGGAATAGAGTCCTTAACTGTTTTTTCAGCTTGACTATTGTTGGTATATATAAAGGCTACCGATTTATGAATGTTGATTTTGTAGCCTGAGATGCTGCTGTATTCCTTGATCACTTCTAAGAGTTTTGTAGTAGAATCTCTGGTGTTTTCCAGATATACAATCATATCATCTGTGAAGAGCTAAAGTTTGATCTCTTCTGACCCTATATGGATACCCTTGATGGCCTTTTCCTCCCTAATTGTGATGGCTAAAACTTCCATTACAATGTTAAAGAGCAGTGGAGACAATAGGCAGCCTTATCTGGTTCCTGATCTGAGTGGAAATGATTTCAATTTAATTCCATTCAATACAATATTGGCTGTGGGTTTGCTGTAGATGGCCTCTATTAGTTTAAGAAATGTCCCTTCTATACCAATTTTCTTAAGTGCTCTGATCATGAAGGGATGCTGGATATTATCAAAATCTTTTTCCGCATCAATTGAGAGAATCATATGGTCTTTGGTTTTTAATTTGTTTATGTGCTGAATTATACTTATAGATTTACATATATTGAACCAGCCTTGAGACCCTGGGATAAAACCGACTTGGTCATGATGTATAATTTGTTTGCTGTGTTGCTGGATTCTGTTTGTTAGGATCTTGTTGAATATTTTTGCATCTATAGTCATTAGTGATATTGGTCTATAATTTTCTGTTCTTGTTGGGTGTTTTCCTGGTTTGGGGATCAGGGTGATGTTTCCTTCATAGAACGTGTTGGGTAGTCTTCCTTCTTTTTCTATCTTTTGGAAGGTTGAGTAATATAGGTACTAATTCCTCTTTTAAGGTTTGGTAGATTTCGTATCGTTTATGCTATTTCAGAACTGATATTGGCCTGTTCAACATTTCCACTTGATACTGGCTAAGTCTTGGAAGGTGACGTGCTTCCAAGTATTGGTCAATTTCCTTCAGATTTTCATATTTCTAAGAATAAAGTTTCTTGTAATATTAATTAAGGATTTTTTGAATTTCTGAGGAGTCTGTTGTTATTTCATCTTTGTCGTTTCTGATTGATGAGATTAGAGATTTTACTCTTTTTTTCCTGGTTAGGTTAGCCAAAGATTTATCTATTTTATTGACCTTTTCAAAAAAACAACTTTTTGATTTATTGATCTGTTATATAATTCTTTTGTTTTCAATTTCATTTAATTCTGCTCTAATTTTGTTCAGTTCTTTTCTTCTACTGGGCTTAGGGTTGGAATGTTCTTCCTTTTCCAGTTGCTTGAGACGTCCCATAAAGTTGTTAACACCCTTCTTTCCATTCTCTTGAGGAAGGCTTGCAGTGCTGTAAATTTCCCTCTTAGGACTGCCTTTGTGGTATGCCAGACGTTCTGATAATTCGTGTCTTCATTGTTGTTTTGTTCCAAAAATTTGGCAATTTCCTTCTTAATCTCATCTATGACCCAGCTACCATTCAGCATAAGGATATTTAACTTCCATGTTTTTGTATGAGTATGCAGATTCCTGTTGTTACTGAGTTCAACTTTTATTCCATGGTGGTCTGAGAAGATGCAAAAAAATAATTTCTATTCCTTTAAATTGACTGAGGTTAGACTTGTGACCTCAGATGTGATTGAGTTTGGAGTATGTTACATGGGCTGATGAGAAGTATGTGTATTCAGTTTTGTTGGGATGCAATGTTCTGAAGATGTCTGCTAAATCCAAATGTTGGATGGTTAGCTTTTAATCTAAAATTTCTTTGTTCAGCTTCTTATTGGAGGATGGATCCAACATTGCCAAATGAGTGTTGAAATCTCCGACTGTTATGGAGCTAGAGAAAATCAAGTTGCTCATGTCTGTTAGATTTTCTCATAAATTTGAGGTGCATTCTGGTTGGGTGCATAAATATTAATAATTTAAATCTCATCATATTGAGTATTACCCTTAACAAATATGCAGTAACCATTCTTATCCCTCCTTACTTTTGTTGGTTTAAAGCCCATTGTGTCTGCAAATAGAATTGCAACACCTGCTTTTTTCTGATTACCTTTTGCCTGAAATATGGACAATCATCCTTTTACCCAGAGTCTATATTTATCTTTTAAGGTAAGATGTGACTCTTGTATGCAGCAAATATCTGGCCCTGAGTTTTTGTATCCAGTCAGCTAACCTGTGCCTCTTTAAAGGACATTGTAAGCCATTCACATTAATGGAGAATATTGATAAGTCTGGTAAAATGTTGGGTGTTGAGTTTTTTGGAAGTCCAGTGGACATTTTTAATCCTTTCGCCACTGTGGAAGTAGGAGTTTGATTAAAAGATTCTGAGCGAGTTTACTTTTGTGGTAGAGGGTTGGTCTGGTCATTATGGAGGATAGGTCTGAGAATATCCTGAAGAGCTGGTTTGGTTATGGCAAATTTCTTCAACATATGAATGTCATTAAAGTATTTAATTTCTCCATCATAGATGAAACTCAGTTTAGCTGGATACAAGATCCGGAGTTGAAAGTTATTTTGTTTTAGGAGATTAAAAGTCGATGACCACCCTCTTCTGGCTTGAAAAGTTTCAGCAGAGAGATCTGCAGTCATTCTAATATCCTTCCCTTTGTAGGTAATGGATTTCTTATGTCTGCCTGCTTTCAGAATTTTCTCCTTCATATTAATTTTAATGAAGTTAATTATGATATGCCTGGGGGATGTCTTATTGGGATTGAGTTGTGCTGAGGTTCTGAAACTGTCTGCTACTGAATTTCAGAATCTCTAGGTATGTCTGAAAAATTCTCTTTCATAATTTCATGGAGAAGGGCCTCTGGGCCAGGCGAGGCCACTTCATCACTTTCAGGGATTCCAATGAGGTGGATATTACCCTTCTTTGAATTATCCCAGAGCTCTCTGAGAGAATGATCCATTTTTGCTCTCCATTTCTCTTCCTCTTTGAGAGTTTGGGAGCATTCAAAGGCTTTGTCTTCAATGTCAGAAACCTTTTCTTCTGTTTGCTCCACTCTGTTACTGAGGGATTCTACTGTATTTTTCAGATCTTTGAGGGCTGCAAATTCTTGCTTCAGTGCATCAAAATCTTTGGTGGTTTTGTCTTTAAATTCATTAAATCCTTGAGACAACTTTTGAATTTCTCCTCGAATTTCTAATTGTGACTTTTGAATTGCTCCTCAAATTTCTAATTCCAAATTTTCCTCCATTCTATTAATCTTGTTTGTAATCCAAATTCTGAATTTGATTTCTGACATCTCAGCCAGCTGTTTATGAATGGGATCTTCAGTTACATCTGCCATATCTTTCCTTTCGGGGGGTTGATCTATTCTGGTTATTCATGTTACCAGAGTTTTTCTGCTGATTCCACCCCATGATTATTTTACACCGTTTGATTTTTCCCCTGGAGCTTTGTCGAGGACCTGTACAGTGCTATGGCCTGAGAAACTGGGGACGTCTTTGGTGCAGTGAGGTTAAGTGGTTCTGTCTTGTTTTCAGCTGGTCTCTGTCCAACCCTAGTGAAACAGTTACTCTGGGTTGAAGTCTCAGCTGTGGAGAAATACCAGCAATTAAGTCACCTTGCCCCTTCCCCCTTCCCCCCAGGTAACAATTAGAAAAGGAAAATCAAGCCTTCCTACAACCACACACCCAGGGCACCACTTGAATAGCCCTCAGGCAATTGGCTCAGTTCAAAAGGTCCAAATCAATTGTCTCAGTCAGCACCTATCTCAGTTGGGAGAGTTTAAAAGGTCTCTGGCAACTGGATTGCAGGAGTCTGGTGACAACTCAGATATGACTTGCTCCGGTGCTCCGTGAAGTCAGGAGGAACCACCCAGCAAATAGATTAGTCTGGGAAGGTTGATGCCTCCTTCCCCACTTTGCACCTCTGTCACACCCAGTCACTGATAGCCCCACAGGGCTGTGACCCAGTTGCCTCTAGTGAACAGATACCCCAGGGGTTTGCACCTGCCTGAATCACAAGGAAGTCTATATTTGCTCAGCCAGACCACTGTGATCTGCCTCTATCCATCAGGGGGAGGTGAGGCCTGACAACCTCGGGCGCTTGATGGAGGCTGGGGGGGGTGTTCACTCAGTTCCAGCCCCACCCCTGATTGATGTTACTGACAGAACAGAACAACTTTGCAGGAATTTGTTTCTGTCCCTGATAAATTCCCCTGCCGAAGAAAAGCTGTTTTGAGTTCCCAGAGCCTGCGCCTCCGGCCCTGTCTTTGCTCCTGCAGGTTTGTATTCGGTTTAGCTGTCAGTTCTAGCCTCCTGCCTTTCTTTGTCTATAGACTGACAATCCCCTGAGGGCCAGGTGCATCTTAGGCTCAGTAAAGTGGTCCTCTGGGTCAGCCTCGGCCTGTAAATTTCCAGGCTCTGCATGTGCGTTTTCTAGTCCCTGTGCTCCGCCCAGGCCAGTACCACCTCAAGCAAACCTTTTACTCATGGGGCCTGCATTTCCGTCCCAGATCTATTCCATGGTGGTTGCCACCTGAGAAGATGCCTTACGTCCTCTGGTTGCCCAGGGAGACAACCAGAATATCTGGAATGAGCCATATTGTTGCCAAAAACGGTGTTGCTCTGTGCCTCGGGGCACTGCCCCTTTGGTGTGGTTCCCTCTCAGCCAACCATCCTCTCTCACTCCCATGCAGCTGAGTCAGCACTGACCAGCTGCAGTTTAGGTCCAGTCCACACTCCTTGAGAAATCACCCAAGAATCTGGACTCCTGGGGGACAGGCCTTCAGACCTCAGAGTAAGAGTGGAGGGGAGTGCTGGGAGCTCAGAATTGCAGGTAGAGAATACATACAGTTTTATACAATTTTATGCCTGGCAGGAGAATCCCATGGCACCCTAGTAGGGGAGGTAGGTCCAGTTTTTAGAGGGTCTCTCCCGTGGAGTGTAGTGAGAGGACCTTTGAACTCTGCTCATTTGTTTGTGGGGCACTCTGAGCCATTCTCATGAGGGAGGGGACTCCCGTCCACTTAGTGATGGATTTT
The DNA here is from genome assembly GCF_027406575.1 of Nycticebus coucang. Lineage (NCBI taxonomy): Eukaryota > Metazoa > Chordata > Mammalia > Primates > Lorisidae > Nycticebus > Nycticebus coucang. The sequence continues at coordinate 106,084,679 of NC_069786.1, read as the reverse complement.
GTACCTTTTGTTTGTATCCTTGGGGTCGCAGCTCACCTCAGGGGGTTGATGTGTGTTCTTCAAACTTCTTTCTTGGTGCAGCTCTAATCCACCAGATTACTTGCTAAATTTCTGTCCTTTAACTCTCCTTCTGGACGGGAGCCTCTGTGTAAAGCTGGCTTCATTCAGCCATCGTGTCCCTGCCCCCAATATCTTTATATTTAAAATACATTTCGGAAGACAGCATGTAATTGGGTCATACTTTCATTATCTCTTCTAATAATCTCTCTCTATTAAATGATGTGTTTAGTCCATTTACATTCAATATAGTCAGTGCCATTATTTGTGGTAACAAAACTCAAATTTTAATTAATTTTGGCATCATTTTTAATAAAATAGTACATATCTTTGGTATTTTAGCCATCTTTAATTGTTTTGATTCTTAAAATACACAGTAATCACGAAGAATGGTTATGAAATTAGAATTCAGTATAAATATATTAAAAATCATGATTTAATTTAATCACCATTAAAAATCATCACTGCGTACATTGAAATATCAGTGAATGTTTCTTTCAATGAGATTAAAATTATGTTGATTGTTTCTATATTGACACAATGTTGGGATTAGTGCATCATAGAATATTTCACAATCTCTTCAAGTTGACTAATTTTATCCAAGAAGCTTCCAATGATGAAACACAAGTCTTTCAGTGAATTACTAAACATTTAATTATGAAGGTAGTGCTTTGTGTTAGAAAAGAAGTAAAAAATGGAAGTTCTGACTATTAATGCAAAGTTGAACAAAGAAACCTTCAATTCAGTACTTTTCCCCCTACTGTTCTCCTTCCCTGCTTCCCTACAGAAAATCACCAGGCATAAAGAAAAACATCTAATTTGGGGAGAGTTTATATGTGATGGACTGTTCTTAGGGTCCTCATAATAATCATTTAAACACCAATTTATCATATTCACTCAGCATCATCTATCATCAAGCAGTTTTACTCACAAGGTCATCGTGAAATGAATTTAAGCCCAACTTTTAAAATACCACATATAATATAAAAATAACTCTGTAAATAGAATTTCTCTTTTTTTTTTTATTAATCATAGTTGTGTACATTAATGCAATCATGTGGCACCATACACTGGTTTTATATACAATTTGACATATTTTCATCACACTGGTTAACATGGCCTTCCTGACATTTTCTTAGTTATTGTGTTAAGACATTTATATTCTACATTTAGTAAGTTTCACATGTACCCTTGTAAGATGCACCAGAGGTGTGGTCCCACCAATTACCCTCCCTCCACCCATCCTACCCCCTCCCCTCCCCTCCCTTTCTCCTTTCCCCATATTCTTAGGTTATAATTTGGTTATACCTTTTATATGAAAGCTATAAATTAGTTTCATAGTAGGGCTGAGTATACTGGATACTTTTTCTTCAATTCTTGGTATTTTAGCCATCTTTAGTTATTTCGATTCTTAAAATATACAGTAATCACAAAGAATGGTTATGATATACTTAGATAGAATTTCTCTAAGTTTACTCATGATTTCTATGCTGGCATCAATGCTGATGTGAAATTAGGACATCAGGGCTCTGCTTTAAACACTCCCCCACCATGATCAGCAAGAGATGTCACTCTGACCAATACCTCATCTCTGATTCTCAGTTGACTCATATCTGTGAAATTAAGGTATTGTGCTGGAGATCTTATAAGATGTCCCCTGCTCCTCCTTAATCCTACAACTCTAATCTTTCATATACTAATGATATCATATACTGGAAAATCTTATCAAATGGAAAATACACCTCTAAAATGCAGGGGTCCTTCAGGAATATAGAGATGGATGTAAACATTCATAGGTAACTAAGAACTCTGACCAGCACCATCTCTGAGGTGTTGTGAACCATATTTCCAACTACCTGCTGGGATTTTTAGACATAATATAATATAGTATAATATAATGTAATGTAAACATAATATTATAAACACACAGAGATATTTATTAGCATATATTCAGGTATCTCTAGCGTAAGGAAAGTACCAGAATGTGTCATATGCATCTAAAAAGATTCCAACTTTGCTTCTATCTTTTAATATCTTTGTGTTATAGAATAAAAGGGTTTTTATATATAATAGTTGACAATCAAGAATTGAACAAAATATTATTCTACTTTCCCTTAGGGGTTTATGAATATAAAAATTCCATTACCTTTCCAATGCTGATATCTGGCTGCAGAAAGTGAAGGCAGTCCGAATAATTGGCCCACGTTTTATTTAAGCTGTGCATATAATCCCATGTTCCGTTGGGGTTACAATGTCGGAGAGCAACTCCTGTAAAGATGTTGAGAGTTTCTTTAGAGTCTATTACAAAATAAATAAATAAATAAAATTTTTCAAATTAATCATTTCAGAAAAACTCCATACCTTTATGATTGAAGTCATAAATATAAGAAGGGCATGGGACAGCTGATATTTTCCCCACTGTTCCTCTGGGCCAACAAATGAGCCCATCCCATTCTGGGAAACAGTTACCTTCTAAAGAGAGAGAAAAAAAAAAGACAAGTTTAAAGTAAATAAACAAAGAAAAATGAACCAGATGCACTCAAAATACAAAATTTCATGTCACTGCCTGTGGCAAAATGGAAAATAAATTAGTAGGTTTGGAAACTGAAATAGAATAGAGACAATGAAAATGTTCCAAAATGCATCTGCCTCATCAAAGGCTCACTAATGGAAACATGTAATGTGTATACATTAAAAGCATTCAAATAATTCTAGTATATTAGTTATAGCAGTCACAGCAGTTAATATCTAAGAAACATTGAAAGGCATTGCGAACAAGTTCTGTAGTGAGTTCTTGCAACTATCACAATTATAGCTACATTTTTTACCCTAGATTTTTAAAAATTTCTGTTAAAAAACATGAGACACAAAATACTGCAAGATTGGGATTTATCTTTTTACCAATAATTTTAGTAATTTCTCTTGAGTTTAATACTCATCTCAAAAAAACCCCAAAATTCCCTTAAGCTCTGCTCTTCTCAAAGAGTCCAGAACTTTATCACTTCTCACAACCTCCCCTGCCACCACCATGGTCCAAGTCACCCTTCTCTGTCCTGAATGAATACAGACGGTCTCCAGCTGTCTTCCTGATTCCATTCTTGCCTTCTGCAGGACAGTTCTCTGGGTGGCATTGAACAGACCCAGTTATCCCTGCCCCTTTGCTTGTAGTTCTCAAGAATAACCATAGAATGTATTGGAAATACAACATCCTGAGATAGAGGAGGAGCTGCCTGGAATAGCCCGGCTCTGTTGCAGCCCATCCCAGAAACAGCATGTCCTTCAGCACTTAGCCCAGTGCATCATGTCTTCCCTGAGGCATATAACCTAGGGTGGGCTGTTTTCTGGGTCACTACCCCACAGCCCCTGACCTCTCCACCCATGTCCCCCTGCTGTGGGGCAAGTGGGGCATGCGCAGTGGAGATTCCATCTACCTTGGGCAGCTTTCCTGAGCCTTGGGGGACTCATGCCCAATGACTCCCAGGCTTCTGTTGTCCCTTCCTGCCAATCTATAAGTAAAAAACCTGCTCATGTAACTTGTGTGATGGGTGTTCTGTCTCACCACACTCAGACGAGTTGGTAACTAATGCATAGTGATCCCCCTTCACTCTCTCCTTTCCTTTCTTCTTGACACAATACCCCAAAACCTTTGAGCACCCCACCTCAAAATGCCTAAGTTTTTACAATGTCTGAAGTGCCTATAGGATCTGCCCTCTCTCCCAGCTCATCTCACTGGCCTTGGCTCTGGCTCTGGTATGCACTCACTGCACAGACCCTATTTGCTCTTCCTTGACGTGGATGCCATGCCCCAGACAGCTTCAAGACTAATTCTCTTACCTCCTTCAGAGTTTTACTCAAATGTCAACTGCTGAGTAAATGCTTCTCATTTAAAATGGTGTCCCCAAATACTTGCTATTCCTTTTCCTGCTATATTTTTCCCTAGAACGTGAGTTCTCATCACCTTCTAGTAGTAAATGTTATGCTGTTATTGTTTTCTTAAGCCACAGGATTTTGGAAACTTCAGAGTGGAGATACTTTTGTCTGCTTTGTCTCATGCATTAGTGGTGTTCCTTGAATGGCCCCCGACACCTGGTAGCAGCTTAACAAATAATCAGTGTCAATCCTCTGTGCCTTTCAGGACTCCTTTCCATTCATTAGTGACAAAATAAGCATCCAAGAAGGCAGGCTGTCAGCCAGGTTATACCCCAACCTCCCAAAAGGAAAGGCTTCAATGAACACCATGTTAGTTTTCCATCACTACTATAACAAATTACCACACACCTAGCAAGTTAAAATAAAAGGAATTCATTTTCTCACTATTTCTAAAGGTCAGAAATCTGGTGGGCTCAGTTAGCCCTCTGCTTACAGACCCACAAGGCCAGAATCAAAGGCTGGACAGAGCTGCGTTCCTTTCTGGAGGCTCTAGGGGAGAATGCTTGCTCATTCGGGCTGTTGGCAGAATTCGGTTGCTTGCAGTTGTAGAGCTGAGTCCATGTTACCTTGCTGGCCGTCCATTGAGGGCTGTTCCCAACTTCTAGAAGCTTAACGTAGAAGTCTCTACTGATCTGTTGGCTTAAAGCTTGGGTTTTGATAATTTCCAGGTAACAAATGATGAGCCTCAGGCCTCATGATATTGGGAAATTAAATGAGAAATACCTACATAAGGTTAGTATCCCCTCTAAAATTATCCCCCACCCCCAGTTAGTGGGTGGAAAAAAAAAACAGAAAGAGAGTGTCTTGCTTCACTCTTGGCTACATTTAGAGTTGGGATAGGAAATAGCTGAGAAAATAATCTCTAAAAATTTATTCAAACTCAGACCCACATGTGGTCTAAATTTATTTTAAAGTGGACTTAGGTCAATAGTTCCTCTAGGCATTGTGCAAAAAAAAAAAACCAAAACACAATTTTTCTTTGGATGAATGCAGTTTAAACGAGGACTTTATGAGTTCCTCATCATAAATCATTAGACATATAAGGAAATAAACCACCATGCATGGTCATTAGCATTGACCAGCAAATATGGTCAATGAGCTGTGTGAGGCCACGGCACTCTACCAAGGGCCATAAAGTGAGACTCTGTCTCTACAAAAAAAAGAAAAAAAATGTCTGGGAAAAAGAGAAAAGATTAAAAGACTATTGAAAGTATAAGGGACTATCAAAATTCAATATGTAGATTTCAGAAAATAAAGAATAATAATCAAAATTAACTAATGGATAGATTGCACAGCTGTTAGACAAAGCTGAAAAAGAGCTAGAAAATTGGAAAATAGATTTAAAGAAATTACCAAAACAGCAGTAGAGAAATAAAGGAAAAGGAAGTATATAAGACATGGACACACAAAGGATAGTATCACAAAGTCAACTGGAAGGAGATAACAGAGGGAATGAAGGAAAACAAATTTTCAAAAACAAAATAGCATTCCCATCACCGCAGAAAGACACAGATGTTCAAATTCAGGAAATCCAGGGAATCTATATCTAGATACCAAGTAAAAATGAAGAATATTGCCAAGTTGGGTGAATTGCCTGAGCTCAGCCTGAGTAAGAGTCCAGACCCCATCTCTAAAAATAGCCGGGTGTTGTGGCAGGAGGCTGAGGCAAGAGGATCACTTGAGCCCAAGAGTTTGAGGTTACTGTGAGCTATGACATCACAGTACTCTACTGGGGGTAACAAAGTGAAACTCTGTCTCAAAAATAAATAAATACATTAATTAATTAATTAAATGCAGACTATCAAACTTTAAGAGTTGGAGAAAAAAAGCTGATCACCACCAAAGACTGAGAACTGATTTATCAACAATAACAATGACAGCTAGAAAAAAAAAAATGCAATGATATCTTCAGGTGATAAAAATAAATTTGAACCAATGATCATGTGACCATAAAAACGTATTTTTCAAGTATTTTCAGACAAAAAAAACCCTGAAAGCACTACAACTACATTCTAATGTAAAGAAAATTAAAAAATAAATAAATAAAAGACACAATTCAAAAAGATGAAAAAGTGTAATAACATAAAATTAAGGTAAAACTAAAACCTTGTGGGACAGTAGCATATAATTTGGCAGCAATTAAAGTATCTCAAACTGCTTATATTTTCTGGAAGGAGGAAGTTATTTATAAAATTTAAACTTGCTTAAAGTAAATATATATATGAAAAATTAGGATAACCACTAAAAGAATTAAATATGTATCTTGTAAACTAGTTAGGGAGGATAGGGAATGAAATAAGAAAAAAGTATGAATCAGGGCAGCGCCTGTGGCTCAACGGAGTAGGACACGGGCCCCATATGCTGGAGGTGACAGGTTCAAATCCAGCCCCAGTCAAAAACTGCAAAAAAAAATATATGAATCAAACCCAAAGGAAGTTGGAGCAAAGAGAGTGAAAAAGACATGTAAAAAGAGCTGGTGAATGAATAGGAAGCCTTAATAACATAGCAGAATTCCATTTAAATACTATAGGCTGACTGCGGTGCCTCACATCTGTAATCCTTACACTTGGGGAGGATTGCTTGAGGACAGGAATTCAAGACAAGCCAGGTTAACATAGTGAGATTCCATCTCTACAAAAAATTAAAAAATTAAAAATTAGCTGGGCATGGTGGTGTGCATCTGTAGTCCTAGCTACTTGGAAGGCTCTTGGAGTTCAAGGCTGCAGTGAGCTCTGATCACACCACTAAACTCCAGGTAGGGTTGCAGAGTGAGACCCTGTCTCAAACAAGACAAAAAAAAAAGTATTTAAGAAACTACAATAAATGTAATTAGTCTAAACTCTCCCGTTTGTAGAAAAAAGATTGTCAAAATAGATAAGAAAAAGTCCACATGTCCTGTTTATAAAAAATACTCCCAAAATGTAAGTATACAGAAACATTTAATGAAAGAATTGGAAAATATGAGGAGTTGTTGAATGGAGTTTGCTTGCACCATGATATGAATATACTTAATACTACTGAACAGTAGGCCAAGCACATAAAAAACAATTATCATACAGAATATATGAACCACACAACCAATAAGCTTAATCTAGTGGACACTACACAACACTGTACTCAGAAACTGGAGGACTTACATTCCCTTGAAGACCACATGGAACATTTATCAAAATTGGCTACAGTAGAAGCCATTAAATCTAAATACATTTTAAAAAATCAGTATCATGTATACTGCATTCTCTGATTACAGCCACTTGAGAAATCAATCATAATTTTTTTTATTTACAGACTAGTCTTAAGCAGATATCAAACTACGTATTTTATTATAGAGGCATAACTTGAAAAACATTGTCTGCAGCATTCAGTAAGGAATTCAGAGAGCTCAGTAAATAGCATCCCACTTCTTACTTGAATTTGGAACTAATTGAGAGATTTCACAGAATCAGCCATTTGGAGATAAAATCACTATTTTATTAACAAAAAGTTTTTGGAGAATATGGCTGATGCGTGGGCTTATTCACTGCTCTGAATTGAACTTTCTACGTAAAATGTCTGGCAATATCCACAGGTCAAAGCCTACACCTCCAAACTTTCTACACAGTTCAAGGGTGAACCAGCATGCACACTCTCTACAGGTAGACAAATCCCAAGGAGAGATCTGAGGAAGAGGCTGATGTGCACATGTTCTGTTGCTATTCCCAAACTCAGTAATCAACCAAGTCACTCCTTTCATGGGGAGAGAAAAGCAAATGGGGTAAAAAGATTAAGAGTATTATTCTGCTACAGACCTCTCCACATGGAAATATAGATTAGGAGGAGGATGGGAGGCACAAGGGAACACAACTTTCTTAGCATCTTTACCTCCCTCCTGGAGTTGAGCTGTGATGTTGAGTTCACATTGTAATTTAGCTTTTAGCACAAGGACAATCTGCTCCTCTATAGTAATGGTGCCATCAGAATCCAGCTGTAGGAATAAATAAAATACAACATTCTCAGCATTTTTTTAAAAGCCATGATAGAAACTGCCATTATTTCACCTTCTCATACAATTGAAAATGAGTTTTAGAATCAACTTATCTGAGATAACCCTTCATCTGAATCAAAATTTGAAATCCATCAACATATAAGATTTTAGGATAATCTTATTTTTTGCTAATTAATGTAAAGAAAAATAGCTCATACCAGAAAATGTGAGAAAAAATTAATATAATGAGGTAATAGCTGGGTGCAGTGGCTCACATCTATAATCCAAGTACTCTAGAAGGCCAAGGCAGGTGGATTGCTTGAGTTCAAGAGTTTGGGACCATATCATAAAAAATAATAAACAATGAAAATTTGCCACAATGTTATATTATGAAGATCTAATATTCTATTAATTCTCTCACAATGTATATGACACATAGAAAGACAGATGAACTAAAAGAATAAATTTACCAAAAAATTACCACTGAAACCTTGGTGAAATCACTCAATATCTTTGGGCTTTGATTTGTTCACCTATGAAATAAATGCATTACTTAAATGGTTTTTAGTTACCTATTTGCCCAAATATTGGGACTCTAATGGCAAGCTGTGCATCAACATATCCACTGTCCATTCAATCTGTGTTTGTTAATACCTTGTATGTGAAAATAATGTGATTACGTTAGGGTGAAGACTTTCATTTTCAATTTTTTTTATGTAGTATATTTTCTTAGGAAACAAAACAAACAAACAAAAAAGCTTATGAGAAAATTCCATCTACATGAAAAGAATAGAACTGTCCTGGCTGAAGGCTAGGGAAGGCAACTGCAGAATGAATCATAATGTCTCACTAAATTGGACTTTCCTTTATACGTGAATCTGAATCCAAAGATCACAGGGTTTCTCAAAGCATTGTCAGAAAATCACTATTGAGAAATGCAAAGATGTACAATAGCATTTAATAAGATGCCAACACATATGCTTCTTTACACTGGAGACCTTTCACTAGATACCTCGCTATCCCTTCCCACCTTGGAGCATGTTTCTAACATAGAACAAGTGAATAATAAGTACTTGTTGAATGAAAACAAATAGATTTGGCTTTAGTACATCAGTAATGGAAAGAAAATTCTATTACTGGAAAACCTTAATTTCCAGGTTTTAAATGTGTTTGTTCAAATTATGGTGAACACCTGAATCTGATGCCTGTGAAAGATGCAGATTCTTAGGCTGCATACTGGACACACTGAATCAGAATTTATTTCTGAAGATGAAGACTGGTAATCCTTATGTTTCACAGGAAGCCCTAGTGAGTCTTAAGTTTACATTAATGAGCTTGAGAACCAACATATTTAAAGGTATGAGATGATGTGAAGGTCATTTTATCTGTTAAGGCTCAATCAGAGAAGCAGAACTGCTAAGATACTAAGATTACAGAGAAGCATAGAGATGCAGAAGAGAGAGAAAGGAAAAGAGGGAGAATAGAGTGTTACAGGGATTTGAACTTATGTCATTGCAGAAGCTGGTTGAAGAGTTATGCAAGGGATTATTTTGTGGCCGATTTTGGAGCTGGAAATCCATAGGTCAGGTGAAAAGGAGGAGCGAAAAAAGAAGAGGAGTAAAAACAACCTACCTTGTCCTACCTTGCCTACCTTGTCCTTCTGAATGCAAAAAACAAATGGCTATTGCTTCACCTCTGCACCTCTGCACCTCTGCCCTTCAGCACTCACTTTTTAAAAAATGTCTCTTGTGGGCTCGGTGGGGTGGCTCACACCTGTAATCCTAAGCACTTTGGCAGGCCAAGGAGGCCACCTGCCTCAGGAGTTCAGGACCAGCCTGAACAAGAGGGAGACCCCATCTCTATAAAAAAAAAAACAAAACAGAAAAACTAGCTGGGCATAGTGGTACATGCATGTAGTCCCAGCTACTCGGGAGGCTGAAACAAGAAGATTGCTCAAGTCCAAGAGTTTGAAGTTGCTATGAGCTACACTAATACCATGGCACTCTATCCAGGACAACAGAGTATGACTCTGTCTCAAAAAAAGAAAAAAAAAAAAAGTCTCTTGTGGTTAACCCTAACCAGTAACAGAAGAAAGGAGATTGTGGGAAATATCATTTAACCTAGTCACATGGACATATTATGAAGCCACCAATACCCACCTCCGTCAATGTGGCACCCATAATTAATTTAATCTCTTTAAGCTATAATTAATTACCAAAAAATTTAATGTCATGCTTCATATAATATGATATAATTCATTTGGCACCAAGAGTAGTTGGTTTCAGAGGAATAGAATCTTAAGAGAAAAATCTGTATTTGCCACCAATAGCCGTGTCACAAATTACCCCAAAATATTGTTGAGGTATAAGGCAACAAACATTTTTTTCATAGCATGGAAGATGTTTAGCTGAACGGTTCTGGCTCAGGGTCCCTTATGAGGCTATGATCAAGATTTAGGTCATGGATGCTATCACTTAAAGACTTGTCTGTGACTAAAGGATCTGCTTCCAAAATGGCCCACTCACATGGCTATTTGCAGAGGGTTCTCAGTTCTTCAGTTGTTGTTAGAAGGAAGCCTCAAATCCTCATCTCACAGTTCTCTCCAGATGGGAGCTTGAATGTTTTTACAACATGGCAAATGGCTACCCACAAAGTGAATCAATCACAAAGTGAGTGATTCCAGAAAGAAAGCAAAAGGGCAGTCAGAATGATGGAGTCTCAGATATCACTAATGGTGAAGTCCAACATAATCTATTTGTTAAAAGTGAGTCACCAATTCTCACTCAAGGAAAGAGAAATTATTCTTTGCCTTTTAAAGAGAAGTATCAAAAACATTGTAAGTATAGACCAGGCACAATGGCTTGTGCCTATAATCCTAGCCCTCTGAGAGGCCAAGGTGGGACAATCCCTTAAGCTCAGGAGTTTGAGACCAACCTGAGCAAGAGCAAGACCCCATCTCTACTAAAAATAGAAACAATTAGCTGGCATCATGGCGGGTTCCTGTAGTCCCAGCTACTTGGGAGGCTGAGGCAGGAGGATCGCCTGAACCCAGGAGTTTGAAGTTGCTATGAGCTAGGCTGACACCATAACACTCTAGCCGGGGCAACAGAGTGAGACTCTGTCTAAAAAAAAAAAAAAAAAGTATAAGTATAATTTTAGATAACCTCAATTTTTTGCAATTTTCTGTTTTCTAGAAAAAGAATACCGACTATTGTGTTTTCTATAGATTTATTAACAATGATAAGGTCCAGAGCTTTTCATTTCTGTTTATTAGTAGAGACTTAGAGATTCTTAAATCAAATGAGATGATAAAACCAACAAATTCACCTAAGTGGCAAACTTCTCATGATGCAATCCTTTGCAACTCTCTAATCTTTAATATCAGGCTGCAAACACATTAATTCTCTACAACTATTTTTTAAGGTAAGTGGGAAAACAAGCCTCTTTATATTATGCAATAAGACATTATGGACTGAACATGGGAAAAACCAAGAGATTATTGATAATTATCATTTTAAATGACATATAAAATGATAGGCTGGGAGGTTAAAGTGAAATGGAAAATACAGAAAGAAATTTTACCATAAGAACTAGTTTTAGCATCAAAAACTATCACTGCTGAAAACTGTGAGTTTATTATCAATATTTCCTAATACATTTATAGTACAAAGAGAGGTTCAGTGAATAGTCAGGTATATATTTTGGGCAGATTTCCATACTCTATTCATAGCTCAATGCCCATGTTTATTTTAATGATTTCTGTAAAAGGGAAAAATAAGCAAAAACTAATTTGAGCAGTTAGAATACACATAATGAAATTTTAGCTATCAGGATAACGCAACACAGATTCTGAGTCATAGGTAACTACGCTAAAAGTGAGCCTAAAATTTCGCATATCAAAAAGAATGAAATTGAAACAGATGAGTCATCTGAGTGGGAACAACGTGAAAGCTTCTTATTCATTCTCTGGAAACGGTCAGTCACCATTCAAGTTATTTGTTTTGGTTTGGTTTGGTTTGGTTTGGTTTTTTTCCTGGTTGTTTTATTTTTCAGTTAAATATGTACTTTCCTTTACTTCAATCCTAGTAAACACTGGGCAAGTGGTGACCAAGTTTCAGAACTACAGATCTGATTCAGAGATATTTGACTTCAATTATTAAACTTGAACATTTCAAGTCACCCCTTGTACCATTTTTACTTGAACATACTCATTTTTGTTTCCTTTTGTGCAGATGGAGCCTTTCTATTGGAATAACCTTTTCAAGAACATAAAAATCTCATAAACTACAAAAAATTGACTTTGGGATTTTTCAGGAAAGCCCCTGAAAACCCTCAAGGATTATACTTTTATTAGGCTTATTTGATATGTTGGATTATATGAGAAACACTAACAAATAATAAAATGATACCAAATGTTCTTTAAGCTATATTCATATGGATACATTATCAATGTGAATGTTTTAAAGATTATTTAAAATTTATCGAGCGTGATGGGCCTGGCATTATGCTATTAGTCATGACTCTAGTTTTTACCTTAAAATGTCATATACAGTGGAAATAACTGAATTTCCTTATCAATTGCTGAACTTTAATCAGATTTTTTTTCTAAATACAAAATCCAGAATTTTTTTTTTTTTTAAGATAGAGTATCACTCTATTGCCCTGGGTGGAGTGCTATGCCATCATAGCTCACAGCAACCTCAAACTCCTGGGCTCAAGTGATCCTCTTGCCTCAGCCTCCAAGTAGCTGGGACTAAAGGCACCACCACAACGCTCAGCTAGCTTTTCTATTTTTAGTAGAGATAAGGTCTCATTCTTGCTCAGGCTGGTCTTGAGATCCTGTACTCAAGCAATCCACCAGTGTTGGCCTTCCAGAAAGCTAAGATTACAGGTGTGAGCCATTTTAGTCAGATTTTAACCATGGCCATTCTAAGTTTTCATCATCTACAGTGTTGATTCTTCTCTAATGGCATCTGAATGAGATTCATAAGAAAAGACTGTAGAAGGACTGTTAAATATAGGTGTCTAATAACTTTTGAGATCAGTGGAATAAATAAAAATTTCCAAAACTCTAATTAAAAAACTAATGATTTTTTTAAACTGCTAATCAAGATCAAATAGAAAAGTAATTAATTGCATAAGATTAAATAACTACAATAGACTTCCAGCAAAGTAAAACTACCTAGAAACTAAAGCCTAGCACCAACAATGGCCCAAGTGATAAAAGGAAGCAGCAGAAATCCCACAACAAGGTGAACAGAAATCTACCCTACTTGGCAATTCTTCAATAAATGGGAGTAGTTTGAACTCCCCACTGAAGGAATAAAAGCTAACTGAATAAAAATATACAAGCCAAGTATTTGCTGTCTTCAGAAAATGCATCTAACCCCCAAGGACATATCAAGACTCAGAGTGAAGGGTTGGAAAACAATATTTCATGCAAATGGAAACAAAAAGTGGAAGTTTCAATTCTTATCACAAATACCAATGAATTTCAAGCAACCAAAGTAAGGAAAGTAAAGGTGGTCATTATATACTGGCCAAGGGAACAATTCAATAAGAAGAAATCAACTCCAAATATTTATTCAATCAACTTAGGTATTCCCACATTTATAAGTAAATTCTAATTGAGCTAAAGAAAATATTAAACAACAACACAGTAATAGCCAGGGACTTCAACCACCCACCAACAGAACTGGACGGATCCTCCAAGCATAAATTAAACAAAGAAACTTTGGTCTTAAAAACAACTCTAGAACAAATAGACTTAATAGACACCTACAGAACATTTCACCCTAATTACCACTTCACATATATTCTTCTCCTCAGTTCATGGGTCATTCTCAAAGATCAAGCATATCCTTGGTCACAAACAAACATCAAAAAATATTAAAAAATAGAAATTATACCATATATCTTTACTGACCACAGTGGAATAAAAATAGAAATCAATTTCAACAGAAACATTCACCCCCATACATCGTGGAAACTAAACAACTTATTGCTGAGCACCAGCTGGGTCAAGGAGAAGATAAAGACAGAAATCAATAGAGTCCTTAAACAAAATGATGAGGCCAGAAGCTATCAAAACCTATTAAGATACTGCAAAAACAGTCCTGCAAGGGAACTCATTGCCTTCAATGCCCACACCCAGAAATCAGAAAGAACACAAATCAATAATCTAATGATTCATCTCAAGGAACTGGAAAAGGAGGAACAAACTCAGCAGAAGAAAAGAAATAACCAAAATCAGATCAGAACTAAATGAAATCAAGAACAAAAGAGCCATTCAGAAGATTAAGGAAGCGAAAGTTGGTTCTTTGAGTAGATAAAACCGATAAACTTTGGCCAGATTAATGAGAAACAAAAAAGTAAGATCTCTAATAAGCTCAACCAGAAATGAAAAATGAGAAATAGCAAAACAAACCATAGAAATACAAGATATCATCACTGAATGCTATAAAAATCTCTACACCCACAAATTTGAAAATGTGGAGGAAATGGACAAATTAATGAAATCACACTACTTACCAGGAAGCTCAACCAGGAAGAAATCTAACTCCTGAATAGACTAAAAATTGAAACAATAGTAAAGAATCTTCAAATAAAATGAAGACCGAGACCGGTTTTTCGCCAGAATTCTACCAAACTTTCAAAGAAGAGCATGTAACTATATTGCAGAATCTATTTCACAATGCTGAGAAGGAAGGGACTCTCCCACTTCCTTCTCTGAAGCAAATATCACCTTGATACCAAAGCCAGGAAAGGACATATACACAAAAAAAGAAAATTATAAACCAATATCTTTAATTAATATAAATGCAAAAATACTCTACAAAATCTTAGCAAATAGAATTCAGCTGAACTTCAAAAAACAATAATTCATCATGACCAGGTGGGCTTCATCTCAGGGGTGCAAGGCTGGTTCAATATATGCAAATCTATAAACATAATCTACCACAAGAACAGAAGTAAAAACAAAGACCATATTACATTCTCAATATATTCAGAAAAAGAATTTGACAAGTACATACAAGTATATATTATCAACATGATTTCACTACTGATGTCAACTTATGTCCTTTTTTTGATCTTTTATGCAACCATTTAAAAATGTGAAAATGAGGGCGGCACCTGTGGCTCAAAGGAGTAGGGCACCAGCCCCATATGCCAGAGGTAGCGGGTTCAAACCCAGCCCCAGCCAAAAACTGCAAAAAAATAAAATAAAATAAAAATGTGAAAATGATTTCTTAGCTTATGAGGCTATATAAACAGGCGGTGGGCCAGATTTGCATGATGGACATAGTTTTCTGATTTTTGCTCTACTGCATAAAAATTTTGAAGTAAGGTTTAAGAATTGAGGGCTTAGCAACTCAAGATTACCTATTCTAATAGGACAAACTAAAAAATAATCACTGTTCTCATTATCTAACAAAAGATGCAAAAGGTTATTAGAAACAGTACAATGATTATGGCTTTTAAAGGACTTGAGGGAATACCATAAGGAATGTAACTATGCAGAATGTATCATATCTATACGTGGACAAGACTTGATATAAAAATATCATAACTACTATTCTTACCATCTATATCAAGAATATGGACTATGAAGTGAACATTATTTCAATTTTAGTTGTGACAATACTCAGAGTGGATAAACAATATGGATTAATAAAATGTTTTCAATAACACATAGAACACTTTGGAAATGTGAAAATAACATATGTTCAATTTAGTCAAAATTTTTCAAAAATATTTTTAATGCTGAATTCAGGAATATATTTAAGTATTCTTGCACTATGGAAATTACAACAGAACACAAATTTCATTTTGAAGTAACTCACTTTGTGGTTCCTGAGTGCTGACGTTTTCAAACACTCTCATCTAAAGTCTAATTTTTCTTTCTGCATTTTGGTGATACTTTAGTGTCCAAATGTTATCACTTGAGTATCTTGCTTCTTAGAATTTAGGTAACAATTACTTCTCTGCAGCTGTGTCCCAAAGTTTTGTTCTGGTGTCACATGAGGACCACATGCTAAGATATAACATTCCAAGATGAAAGGGGACAGTCCTCCCCAGATCCAAAATGGGGGCTTTCTGCTCCTTTGTAATATAATTTAATAACTTCAAATTACCAGTCTTTTACATTTCTCACAAACATTTTCTGTGTGTGTGCGTGTGTGTGTGTGCCATCTTGGAATTGGAACTAGGCTAGAGAGTATCATGCTCTGGGGGAAGTACCCACAGCTCCCCTTCATCCTTGATGCTAAGCCATGACCAAACTACTCTAACTCAATGGCCTAACATTCCCAAACCCAGCTGCAAGCAGCTGTTATAAACTTCTCTATGGGACCAAATGGACATAAAGCCATTCCATTTGTCCCCAATCTCCTCAGGCCAGAGCTGACATGATAATCTGCCTTCTGAGATAACATTTCCTTGGCTACTTAGAGAAGTCACATCTCTCTGGTGTCTGAGTTGAAGCACTACCCTGCATTCCAGGAAATAGTACTTTGGCTGCCCCTCTCATGCACCCCAGTACCTAAGCTGAAGTGGTACCTTACATCCAGAGAAATGACCACCCATAACAGTCCTGCCCCCACAGGCCTGAGCTGAAGCAGCACATAGTCTTCTGGGGAATTGGGGCTCTGGCCACACTCAGCAGCTACAAATGCATCCCAAAGCTGAGCTGACAAATAGGATTATATCAAACTAAAAATCTTATACACTACAAAGGAAATAACCAACAAGTGTAAAAAGACAATCTATAGAATGGAAGAAATTATTTTCAAACTATTCATCTGACAGGGAATTAATATCCAGAATATACAAGATAGTCAAACATCTCGAAAGCAAAAAAAAAAAAAAGAGGTAATCTGATTTAAAAATGGACAAATGATATCAATATGAACAGACATTTCTCAAAAAAACATATACAAATGGCAGATATACATATGAAAAAAATGTTCAACATGACTAATAATCAAAATGAAAACCAAAACCAAAATGGGATATTATCTCACCCAGTTGGGATGGCTATTATCAAAAAGAGAAAAAAATAACAAATACTGGCAAGGATACAGAGAAAAGGGAGGTCTTATATATTGTTGATGGGAATTTAAACTAGTATAACCACTATGGAGAAAACATAAAGGTTCCTCAAAAAACTAAAAATACAACTACCAGATGATTCACCAATCCCACTACTGGACATTTATCCAAAGGCAGGAAGTCAGTATGTCAAAGAAACATCTACACCTCAATGTTTCCTGCAGCACTATTCACAATATCCAACATATAGAATCAACCTAAGTGTTTAAGAATTGATAAAGAAAATGTTGTATATATACACAGTGGAATATTACTCATTCATTAAAAAGAATTCAATCCTGTCACTTACAAAAACATGGATGGACCTAGAGGACACAATGTTAAGTGTCCAAATAAGCCAAAAATAGAAAGTTAAACACTGCATGTTCTCACTCATATGTGAAAACTAAAATTAGCTGATGTCACACAAGTAAAAAGTACAACAGAGGATACAAAAGCCTGAGAAGGGAGAGATAGGGAGAGGTTTCTTAAACAATATAAAATTACAGCTAGATAGGAGGGATAAGCTCTAATGTTCTATATCACTATAGGATGACTATAGTTAGCAGTAATACATTATATAGTTTCAAATAAATAGGAAAATACTGAATATTCAAAACACAAAGAAATGATAAGTATTTGAGATGGTGAATATGCTCATTACTCTTACCTGATCACTATATATTACATTTTGATACATCACTATGAACCCAAGAAATATGCACAATTATTATATGTCAATTAAAAATAAAACAAAAATAATAATAAAGTAAAATAAATCCAGAAGCAAAAATTCTGAATTAGGTACAATAACAAGTAATAGTACTTAAAATTTACTAAGCTAAGACCTACAATATACGAATCAAACTCCAGAAAACTACCAAGGAATGAAATTCTTTGGGAACGGCTTAAAATTTCATAAATAAAAAATAATAAAATTTTAAGAGACAGGCTATTTGAAATTATCCAATCATAAGGGGAAAAAAGGAAATAAGAACGATAAAGAGTGAAAAATGTCTATAAGATTTATGGGACAGCATTAAGTGAACAAATATTTGTATTATTGGCATTCCAGAAGGAGAAGAGAATGGAAAAGGCATAGAAAATCTATTCAATAATATAATAGCTTTTAATTTTCCACTAAGCATCAAGTAGGAAATGAAAGAAGTTAAAATTAAAAACAGCTGAAAACTTCCTAATTCTGGGGAGAGATATGGACTCCAGATCCAGGAAGCTCAAAATTCCCCAAATATTCAACCCAAAAAGGTACTCCTCAAGTCTCAATGTTAGGTAAGATAGTCTTTGTTTTCCCAAATTCTATAATAAAAGAGCAAATCTCATAGATCTTTTCATGTAAATCTCTGCCTATTACACATTTAACTAAATAATGTGAAGAAATTTCTTGGCACATGTATCTGAATTCACAGGTAGAACAGGCTTCCAGGAAGTAAGAGAATGCAAACTTCATGAGGGCAGAAATTTGGGGTTTTGCACTTTTTTCACAATGTATCTTTACCACTTGTCCTTTTTTTTAGTTAGTGAGGAATGGGAGGATGTTGGAAAGGCAAGAGGGTGATTGGTGAGATTACACCTGTGGTGCATCTTTCAAGGATACATGTGAAACTCAGTAAATGTAGAATATGGTTGTCTTGGCACAATAACTAAGAAAATGCCAGGAAGGCTTTGTCACCCAGTGTGATGGAAATGTGTCAAACTGTGTATAAAACCAGTGTATTGTGCCCCATGATCATATTGATGTACACAGCTATGATTTAATAAAAAAAAAAAAATGCTCACTTACCTTGCTCATAGAATGTTCTGAGGATTAAAGAAAATAATGCATATGAGGCACTTAAGTACCTTCTATATAATGACCACTGTATAAATGTGACCTATTATTTTTTGCTACTATTATCAAGTCTACAGCTATTGCAGGAAGGGAAATAAGAAGTTAAGAAGAGAGGCAAAGAGCTTATCTTTGCATTATGGGTAATCCATCTGCTCCCCTAACCTGGAACTCCTTTGGAGGATAGGGCCACATCTTAGTCACTCTAGGAACATGCACAATAAATTTAATACTGAGTAGTACAATGCACAATACTAAGTAGTACAATACAACTTAATGAATTGAAAATGAGAAGACCTGGGGAGAAGCATTTAAATCACAGGATACCTCCTTATGTTCACAGAAAAGCCTATAGCAAGGCATTCTTTATTCTATGCTGATTGCTCTGGTTTAGCAGTAAATACTACTGAGCATTATTTATTCTACAAGTATTGTTTGAGACTTACAAGGGGCAAGACATTATCTATAGCTACCATGGAAAAAGATAGATATATCTATGAATTTAGTACTTCAGTAGGTCAGGAAGTACAATATAGTTCTCCAGCACTTACAACTCAAATATAATAAGCGGGGAAAAAAAATTCAATATGTTTGCACACAAAATGCCATTACTAGTATGTTACAAATCTGGTGGGAAATAGAAGTATTCAGTGTCTTTCTCTCTCTCTCTTTTTTTTGGGGGGGGTGCTAAATAACTTATTTTAATAAATTCATTTTTAATACAAATGTAAAGATTCCTGTCATTTCAACTATAGTTAAACCCAAACTTCAAATATAATCGGTAATTAATAATTTGTTAATTTTTAAAAGTTTTTAACTAGAAAAGTATCAAATATAATACAGAACTCTTAAATATTTAAGTCTTCCTGTCACAGCATTAAAAATAAACTTCTTAGCATTCCAGGCTATCAAAAGATCCTCATTATCAGGACTTTACCTAACAAATGTAATCAGTGTAACCTGGTTCTTTGTACCTTCACTAAATCCCCACCAATAAAAAAAAATTGTTGGGCGGCGCCTGTGGCTTAGTCGGTAAGGCGCCGGCCCCATATACCGAGGGTGGCGGGTTCAAACCCAGCCCCGGCCAAACTGCAACCAAAAAAAAATAGCCAGGCGTTGTGGCAGGCGCCTGTAGTCCCAGTTACTCAGGAGGCTGAGGCAGGAGAATCGCTTAAGCCCAGGAGTTGGAGGTTGCTGTGAGCTGTGTGAGGCCACGGCACTCTACGGAGGGCCATAAAGTGAGACTCTGTCTCTACAAAAAAAAAAAAAGTTGTTTTAATATTAATTTATACCAATTATCTTAAAGATTCTATTCAAGGTTCCTTAGCTATAGACAACCTTACCTGACTCTTAGCCCCACAAGGCACACTCTATTTATACCGTGCAGTCCCACAGTGACATGCTCAGACTGCTATCCTGTTACTCATCATGTCGACTGCAATTATTAAACATGTTTTTCTCTCATAATTAAAAAGTTCCTCACTCTCAATCTTTGTTTTAAAAAACAAGTAAAGGATCAGTGTAACCTGGCATATTGTACCCTTAATGAATCCCCAACAATAAAAAAAATAAATAAATAAAATAAATAAATAAATAAAAATAAATAAATAAAAAATAAAAAACAAGTAAAGGCTTTCTATATTTCTATAATTTATTTTAAAAAATTAACTTTTAACTTAAATGTAAGTAAAAACCATCCAAAACTATAGGTAATAGGTTCTGAACAATCCAAAAATACAGGTAATAAGTTCATGGTTTTCATAGAAGAAATTATGTCAGAGAGTTTTAATGTTATGACTAGACTTTTAAACCACAAAATAAAGCAGGAAAATCTAAAATCATTTAGTACCTTTTCTTGTTTTTTTATTTTACCAATAACAAATCAGATTAAATGCCATCATTCTTCATTCAAATGAACTACCATTTGATTTCTCTGCTTGTTATTGGTTAGCTAGTTATTATTGAATACTTAAGACAATTCTCATTAGAACCGAGCATTTTCATAGGAAGGTAATTAGTTTTCATATAAAAATTTTGTTTCACCAGCGGTGCATCTTACAAGGGTATATGTGAAACTTGGTAAACGGTCTGTGAAGCTAGTGAATGATGCCCCATGATTATATCAATGTACACAGCTATGATTTAATTAAAAAAAATTGTTTCTAGCCCTTCACCTTGAGTCTGTATGAGTCCTTGTGGGTTAGATATGTTTCCTGGAGACAACAGATACTTGGGTTGTATTTTTTCATCCATTTAGCCAGCCTAGTATCTTAAGTGGGGCATTCAAATCATTCACATTAATTGTCAGAATTGATATGTGGGATGCTATTCAGTTCATCCTGTTGGGCAATACTTTTTTGATGCTGATGCTGTTCAGTTCATCCTACTGGACAATTGCTTTATTTTCCTCTTGTGCTATTATTTTATATGAGCTCTGAGCTTTAGTTTTTGGGTGGTTTGATGCTGGTGGGTGTCCATTGTGCTAATCCCTGAATAGGGCAGTTCTGAGTATTTCCTGCAGGGCAGGTCTGGTCTTGACAATTTCTTCAGTGTTTGTTTATCTGGAGGAGTCTTTATTTCTCCATAATATGATAAACGTAGGTTTGCAGGATACAAAATTCTATATTAGTACTTGTTCTGTTTAAGAAGACAGAAAATGGTGCCCTAGTCCCTTCCAATCCTATGTCAGACAATGTCAGACAGAATGATTTTCCTGTTCTCCAATGTCAGAATATATCTGACATGTTTTTTTGGTTGTGTTTGTTTGCCTGCTCCACCATTAGAAGCCTATCTGATCCATTTTCTCATGTAGTAAGGACTCCACCCAACTGATAATGCAGGTTGTATTCTTTCTGTTTCTCAGCAGGCCTTGTGTTTTTATGTGAACGGGTAATCATGTGTTGTATTTTCATGGTTGTACTTGGAAGAAAATGGCAGGGAGAAGGCATGTAAGTGACAATGATGCTGCAATGTGGATTTTTGAGGACAGTGAGGTCAGAGGAGAATTAGTGATGAAAGTAAGCATCTTCTATACGCATTGATATTAGTTCCAGTGAATCTGAAGCTAGTGATGAAGAGTGACAATAATAAGCGAGCTGCAACAATTAACAGGGAGTCTTATCATGATGGCAATGGTGATCTTATAAAGTTCTCATCCCTGTCACACAGCAGGGGATTCACCCTCCATCAAAGTGCTCAGCCAGAAACTGAATTTGAGTATTTCCAGCTCTTTTTCTCAGATGATATTATGGGTGAAATTATGATTGTGACAAATGTATCTTCAGTGGGAAAAAGAAAGAAGGTGACTCCACTAACAAATACTCAATGTGGTGCTTGTGGTAGGATATTTTACAAGAAAAAAATGAAGACATCCTTTGGTGTAATACTCAACATGGCTCTGAGTTTTAAGGGAAAATTAGTTGACTACTTTACCAAAGATTGGCTAGACTGAACTGAAGGGTGCATGTGGGAAGACTTAAGGAAGGAGTCATATCTTGATGTGCTTGCATTGCTAGTAATAATGATTTTATAAGTTTGAAACTAATACTTAATTATTAATTGTTAATAGATTAGAAATATTAATATGAATAGGGAACAAAGTCTAGACAAAGGGAGACAGTTATGAGGGTTTCAATTATGGCTGATTTTTCTGGGCTCTGAGCACAAAGTGTGAGATCCTGTCACTTTAATATTTCTGCAGCATAGTATGTTGTATAGCCACCCTCCCCAGTACAGCAGTTGGCTGGAGGCTTTGAAGCTGCACAGGTGTAATCTCACCAATCACCCTTGCTCTGCCCATTCTACTCCCTCCCTCCCTTCCCAGTGTATGATGCCCCATGATCATATTAATGTACACAGCTATGATTTAATAATTTAAAAATATATATAAAGATATTGATAAACATATAAAGATAACATTTACACACATGTTGAAATTAAAAGGGTAGAAAGAGGCATATGCTTTGCATACTCTAAACATAAGAAAGTTCCTGTGATTAAGTAAACTTCAAGGCAAGTATATTACCAAGATGGAAGAACATTTCAAAATTATAAAAATATCTCAAGGATGGAAGAAAAAGTATCCAATGTATTCAGCCCTACTATGAAACTAATTTATGGCTTTCATATGAAAGCTATAACCCAGTTATAAGCTAACAATATGGGGAAGGGGGAGAGGAAGGGGAAGGAGAGGAAGGATGGGTGGAGGGAGGGTGATTGGTGGGATTACACCTATGGTGCATCTTATAAGGGTACATGTGAAACTCAGTAAATGTACAATATAAATGTCTTAACACAGTAACTAAGAAAATGCCAGAAAGACTATGTTAACCAGTGTGATGAAAATATGTCAAATGTATTAATTTGCATTTCCACCAGCAGTGTAGAAGTGTTCACTTTTCTCCACATCCATGCCAACATCTCTGGTCTTGGGATTTTGTGATATGGACTAATCTTACTTGAGTTAGATGATATCTCAAAGTAGTTTTGATTTGCATTCCTCTGATGATTAAGAATGATGAGCATTTTTTCATATGTCTGTAGGCCATGCACCTGTCTTCTTCAGAGAAGTTTCTCTTCAAGTCCCTTGCCCAGCCTACGATGGGATCACTTGTTCTTTTCTTGCCTATAAGTTTGAGTTCTCTGTGGATTCTGGTTATTAAACCTTTGTCGGAGACATAATCTGCAAATATCTTCTGCCATTCTGAGGGCTGTTTGCTTGCTTTACTTACTGTGTTCTTGGCTGTGCAGAAGCTTTTTAGTTTTATCAGGTCCCAGTAGTGTATTTTTGAAGCTGCTTCAATTGCCCGGGGGGTCCTCCTCATAAAATACTCACCCAGACCGATTTTTTCAAGGGTTTTCCCTGCACTCTCTTCTAGTACTTTTATAGTTTCATGTCTTAAGTTTAAATCTTTACTGAATTGTTTTTCTGATTTCTTTCAGTTGATTTTCCATTTTCTCTTTAATTTCACTGAGCTTCCCTCCTATCCATATTTGGAATTCTTTATCTGTCATTTCAATATTTTCATCTTAGTTAGTATCCATTGCTAAAGAGTCTGTGTTCCCTTTGGGGGATGTTCTTTAGCTCTGATTTTTTGTACTTCTACTCTGGGGCAGCTGTGATTCTTATTTTGGGATTTTCTTCTTTTTAGATGGGGCTTCCCACACACACACACTTGTAAAGGAGTGTCTGTAGCATATAAGGCCTGGACAATTATTAGTTCACAAACTTGCCAGTGTGCACATAATTTGGCAGCACTGTACAAACAACTCAGGAAGGCTTCATAACCTTAGTATATTGGTGTCTCACTGTTGTATTCATGTTGACATGTGGTGATGTCTTACTGAGTGACATTTACTATAGTTGTTGCATGTTTTTGTGTGTCACGTGAGAATGTCACAGCTTGAATTAGAGCAACACACAAGCATTCATAAATTTCTTGTTAAACATGGCAAAAGTGGAAGTAAAATCAAGGACATGTTAGTCCAAGTTTATGGGGTTAATTCCATGAAGAAAATG
The DNA here is from genome assembly GCF_027406575.1 of Nycticebus coucang. NCBI lineage: Eukaryota > Metazoa > Chordata > Mammalia > Primates > Lorisidae > Nycticebus > Nycticebus coucang. The sequence continues at coordinate 106,060,274 of NC_069786.1, read as the reverse complement.
GCAGTGGAAAAATGTATTAAATGTTTTCTCTGAGGGAAAAGAAAGCATTACTGATGAAAAGAGATCAGGGCAGCCAATAACAAGCAGGAATGATGAAAACATTGCAAAAATTCATTGAAGCATGCATCAATATCAGAAGCATAGTAGATCAAGAAAACATTATTAGAGAAAAAGTAAAATCTTAACTAAAAATATTAGCAAATAACTCATGGCTCTTGTGTCACAGCAATGCACCAGCTCACATGACACTATCCATGAGGGATTTTTTAGCCAGTAAACAAATAACTGTATTGGAATACCCTCCCTGATCACGTGATCTGGCCTCCAATGACATATTTTCTTTACCCAAATATAAAGGAAATATCGAAAGGAAAACATTCTGATCACATTTAGGACATCAGAGTAATATGACAACAGCTTTCATAACCATTCCAGAGAAAGAATTCCAAAATTGTTTTGAAGGGTGCACTAGGTGCCAGCATCAGTGCATAGCTTCCCAACAGCAGTACTTCAAAAGTGACCATAGTGATATTCAGCAAAGAGGTATGCAGCACTTTTTCTAGGATGAGTTTGCAAATGTAATTGTTAGACTTTCCTCTGTTGGACCTTTGGTTTTGCTTTAGGGTGCTACAATGATGATTGAGACTCTGGATGGATGTCTTGGTTATAAATATCATTAGTGTGGTGGTTTTTTCAGTTTCTGATTGCTTGTAGGCTATAGCAGTAGTGAGCTATAAGTGTAGATATATTCCCTGTCTCTCTCTGATGAAGGAGGATGGAGATCTTTCAAATCCTTCCTCTTTGTCCAGCCCTCTGGTCTTCTTAACAGTACAAATACAAATTGTATTGCCAGTTTAATTTCAGAGATAGTAGGTGGTGCTTGTGGATAAGAATCAACCACATCCTGTATGGTGGCATCAGTAAATGCCGTAAAAGGTGGCACAAATTGACCTGGCAGGTGGCACTTGCAGGAAGAAACAAGCTGCAGTGTTGTTTGGGGACCTGTGACAAGCTTACCCACTAAGGAGAAGCACTCGTATGGCCCAGGTGGCGGGTAGGGCCCTAGAATTTCCAAGTGAGTCGTGTAAACTAAAATATAACCATAAGCAAACTAGTAAGAGAAATTCAACTAGAAAATAAGAAAGTATCCAGTAGAAAGAAAGAAAACATAAGAGAATTTTTAAAATTATGTTAATACCTTTTTTTAATCATTAAGTTACCTACTATCAATGTATTCAGATAAACTAAGATTAGAAAGAATAACATGAAAAAAAAAGAAAGAATAACATGGAAACCACTGAGAATAATTTCTCCTACATTTAAAACAAATGTGTTTTTAGGATACAGAAAAAAATAAGCTAAGATACTGAAATGAAAATTATGAAACAAAACATGGGATTAATAATTTATTAAAAATTGCACTCTCAGCTCAGTGCCCGTAGCACAGTGGTTATGGCCCCAGCCACATATACCGAGGCTGGTAGGTTCAAACCCAGCCTGGGCCAGCTAAGCAACAATGACAACTGCAACAGAAAAATTGTGGCGGGCACCTAAAGTCCCAGCTACTTGGGAAGCTAAGGCAGAAGAACTGCATAAGCCCAACAGTTTGAGGTTGCTGTGAGCTATGATGCCACAGCACTCTACCTAGGGCAACATAGTGAGACTCTGTCACAAAAAAATAAAAATTGCACTCTTGATTTTCTTTTGGGGAAAAAAACATTAGTTTTTAAAACAAGGACATGAGAAAGAATTCAGATTGAGACTCATGCTGATTCTTGGTTTTCAATGAAAAGTACTAGTAGAAATAAAATTAAAATTTCAAGTATTTTCTATTTAATATAGGCAAAAAACATATTGTTTACATCTGAAATATAAACTAGCAATTGATTTTCATTTATAACATAAAGTGTTTTAGGAAAAGTTTACTTTTCTTAGTGTTCAAAATTAAATAGAAATTATTTTCCATACCTAGCAATTATAATGATTAATGCAAAGTAAAAATTTAATTCTGTTGAACTAAAAAGCTCAAATACATTCCAATAAAAAAATGAATAAAAATGCCTAATCTTTTTTAAAAGTTTTAAATTTTTGTTATTTTGCAATAATAGGTTTACTTTTTCTAACATTTATAAAAATATAGCTTTCTTCTATTTTGACATAAAACTATTCAAATGATCACAACAGAATCTTTTATATCAGACAAATTCACATGATATGCTCCTAACACTCATAAACTAAAATCTACAAAGAGGTAGTCTCCCAGAAACAGAAAGAATCAATCTCTCTCTCTCTCTTTTTTGTTACCTTCATTCCTTATACAGAATCTTTATTTCACATCATTTACATAGCAATATTACCACAATCTGACAGGTAGATAAGAAAAAACATTTTCTTTTTGCCTTCTAGTGCTCATTAACTCCATTTATCCAGTCTTCTTAGTATGCTTCTTTCTAACCTTCTCCGAAGTATCATCAGCTTTGGAGAACAATGACCCATTGCCATTGTAAGATGATTTGGCTTCACTTTTCTTTTTACCTGATGAACACTGCTGTTGCCAACCAAACAGCATCTGACTCAATGTACCCTCAAAAAAAGCAAAAGTGAAGTCAACCAAATGAACAAAAAAAGAGCAACAACCCCCTCAAAACTGGGCAAAAGTCATGAACAGAATCTTTTTTTGTGAATAGCTAATAAACAAATGAAGAAATGCTGATCATCTTTAATTATCAGAGAAATGCAAATCAAAACCACTTTGAGCCGGGCATTCTGGCAGATGCCTGTAGTCCCAGCTCCTTGTGAGGCTAAGGCAAGAGGATCATTTGAGCCCAAGAGTTTGAGGTTGCTGTGAGCTATGACACCACAGCACTCTACCCAGGGTAATAGAATGAAACTCTGTCTAAAAAAATAATAAAATAAATTAAAATCAACTTTGAGATATCACCTAACTCCAGTGAGAATGACCTGCATCACAAGGTCTCAAAGCAACAACTGCTGGTGTGGATGTGGAGAGAAGGGAACATCATGCACTGTTAGTGGGACTGCAAATTAGTATGGCCTTTATGGAAGAAGCATGGAGAATCCTCAATGAACTAAAAGTAGACCTTTAATTCCTAGTAATTCCATTACTAGGCGTCTACACAAAACAGAAAAAGTCATTTTATCATAAAGGAATTTGCATTCGAATGTTTATAGCAGCCAAGTTCACACTTGCAACAATGTAGAAACAACCCAAACCCCTTTCAACATAGGAATACATTAATGAACAGTTGTATGTGTATGCCATGGAATCATGGGATACTATTCAGCCAGACAAAAGATGGAGATGGTGTATCTTTTGTAACAATATGGATTGATTTGGAGAACATTCTCCTAAGTAGTGTATCATATGATGTATCACAGGAATGGAAAATCAAGCATGATGCCATGGCATTCTACCTAGAGTGGCAAAGTGAGACTCTGTCTCAAAAAAAAAAGAAAGAAAGAAAAAGAAAAGAAAGAAAAACAAACATTGCATGTACTCAATGCTAACTTGAAACTAGTAGATTAACACCTACCTGGTCACTTGAAAGAAAAACTCAAATTAAAGAAGAGGGAGGAGGGGGAGAGGATTGAGCAAGTTCCCACCCAAAAGGAACAATGTACAGGTATACCGCACAACGGGAACTTTACCTTATAAATGCAAACAATGTAACCCAGTCGCACGTATCCTCATATTATTTTCAAATTTAAAATAAATTAAATAAGTGTATGAATTAAAAAACCAAAATTATTAAAACGATTTCAAAACAGCAAAAGTCATAAAAGTCTGGATAATCATCATGGTTACCTTTGAGGCCACAATAAAGATGGTATAAAGGAACATAAGATTTTGCTTTGATATTGCCAGATGCTTGATGTTCTGGAAAGCAAAGATAACTGACCCCAGCAGAGTTTCCTCAAAAAGGTAGGACATCTTTGGCTATTTACAACCTTCTAGTTTTCAATCTCCTTTCATCAACCTCTCAAAATTTGTGATAATGGTATCACCTGCACTATTCTCCAAGTTTTTGGTCACTTCCTCCATTGCTGTATCCAGGAGTTGAACAGATAAAAATGAATAGCCTTTCCTAAAAAAAAAAAAAAATTTTTGTAATGAATAGCCCTGAAAAAACTAGGTCTGACAGGCAAAAATATTTAATGTACCAGACTGAAAATGCCAGTTTATTAGTGTGGCTTGTAAGAAACCTCACTGGAGACTCTGGATGCAGTGTACAGGATTAAATTTATCCACCAAAGCAGTGGAGTATAAGACCAGACTGAATTAAGATTATTTTGTCCCACTGCTCCCTCCTGATGCTTTAGAGCCATCACAGACATTAGATAGTGGGTGATGTCAACACAGGTGCACATGGATGCTGAGGAGAAGGATAGGGCCAGCTCATCCCATGGAGAATCCATGACAACTTGCCATGGTGGCCAGTGCAGCTGCAGCAGAATGCTGAGTCTTTAGGATTGGTTTTAAAAGACATTTCTGGGCTATAATTGGGTTGTAGGTTTCATATGAAAGCTATAAATTGGTTTCATAGTAGGGCTGAGTACATTGGATACTCTTTCTTCCATTCTTGAGATACTTTGCTAAGAAAAATACGTTCCAGCTCCATCCATGTAAACATGAAAGAGGTAAAGTCTCCATCTTTCTTTAAGGCTGCATAATATTCCATGGTGTACATACACCACAATTTATTAATCCATTTATGGAGAAAGCAGAGAGGGAGGGGTAGGGGGAAGGATGGGTGGAGGGAGGGTAATTGGTGGGACCACACCTACCGTCCGTCTTGCAAGGGTACATGTGAAATTTACTAAATGTAGAATATAAATGTCTTAACATAATCACTAAGAAAATGCTGTGAAGGCTATGTTAACTAGTTTGACTATGTTAACTAGTTTGATGAAAATATTCAGATTGTATATAAAATCAGCACGTTGTACCCCATGATTGCATTAATATATACAGCTATGATTTAATTTAAAAAATAAAATAAAAAATAAAAGACATTTCTGAAGCTTCAGGAAAGTCCCATAAGTCTATTTCAAGTTTCTTACAGCTTTTAGAGATCTCTAAACCTAATTAATCAACATAAAAATTGTGCTTAAGTTCTGCTACAAAAAGCTTGTGGACATTGTGTTACAAACTTTCTTCTCTAGGAAATAAGAGCTATGCCAAAATATATGTTGAGAAGAGAATTCCACTTTGTTACTCATTACATATGCATGAGAGCCTTCCTGAAAGCATTTTCTCTAGCAGGGTAGGCAGAAGGACATGCAAGCTTAGACAATCTCATGCCCGTGAAATTGGTTTAAATGCACTGTCAAACAATCTTTGCTTTCAGAAAATTATTTTAAAGAAAACAAAAACGTTGTCACATAGGAAAGAGAGGTAGCCTAATTATATAAGTAAGGAAAATGACAATTATTATAAATTATTCTTATTTAGGAAATTTCAGCTAATTTGCAATTTGAATAAATGGTTTCCTAAAGGAGAAGCAGAAGTCTACCTTCAGAGATTTTGCTTACACATATAATCTAATCTCATCACCTAAAATTTTGGCAAGAAAGTTAAAGCAACTTTTTCGTTTTGCTGCATATGTTAATTTGTTATCAATCTGTGTCTTATCATTAACAAGAGTATTTTGCTTATTTTCCAATTGATGTAGCAATATATGATAGCCCTTTTACCTATGATCATGCAAATTCCAACATTTATTTGGCATTATCTAGATACCATATATTGTGGGAAAATGATTAAACAGTCCAATATTTGTGGCAAGATCAATATATCTGTTATTACCTATTTTAAAAGAAATAACACATTATTTCTGACTTTGAAAAAAAATCATAAATGTTCTAACATAATTCACAACTTCTATACTAGCGTTACATTTGACAACATAAAATTAGCAATGACATAATACCTATTTAAAAACTAGAGCAAATATCATACTTAATGACAAATCTTTAAAATAAATCCGATTGAAGCAAGAAACAAGATGTCCATAATAATTATTACTGTTCAATGTTATACTGAGAATTCAGCTAATACAAAAATATGATTAAAAAGTACAGATAGTGCAGAAAATTATTACTATTCAGTAATAAACTTGGTAGCTTTTAATAAAAATAATAGAGGTTCTCTATGCTAATAAAAACTAATTCAAAATATGATAAAAATTATCATAATGATGATGACAATGATTAGGAAAATACAACAACGATGGTGGCTAATACTTTCAGTAAGCAAACTCTGACTGGCACTACATTAAATGCTTCTGAGTCTTCATGTAATCCACACACTAACACAACGAATTTGGTATTAGATCATCTCCATCTTTCAAATGAAGAAATAAGGTTTTTGAGATGTTAAGTAACAGAATGGAGGAAACATAGACTCCAAGTTCAGTACTGAAATCGAAGTGCATAATTTTAACCATTTTGTATACTTCCCTTTTACCCCAGAAAGCTACGATTTACTCTGAGAGTCTAAATTCCATCAGCTAATAGGATAACTGATAATAAACTCAGAATTTAGCCTGTTTGCCAGTTACTGAGAAGAGAAAGCTCTAGAGACACCAAATTCCCTTAGGACATGCTTTACCAGCTGCACGCACCCCTCTGTACATCTCTATTGCCAGAGGCAGGTTCAGGGGCATCATTTGTACTCACCCCTGCCCCTCCTATCAGAATACAGTGACCTTTTTAAAATTAAAACTGGAATAAATGATTAGAAACAAGACACTAAGCTAATTGTCAAAGAGAGTTCCAAATAGTTTAATATATATAGTCCCTTTCTCTGTGAGTTTACAATCCAGCAGTGATTTTATAGGGGTAAAATCTGCAAACTCTTTTTAAAACAAATTGGCAAGCTGTTTTTAATTTTTTTTTATTTCAGGATATAGCAGGTGTACACATATTTTGGTTACATAATTTGCTTTTGTATGTTTTAAGCCGTGGTTAGAAGTGTGTCCTTCATGCAGGATGTGTGCATTGTGCCAGTTAGGTGTGAATTAACTCAGCCCCTTTACCCCCACCTACTTGCTTGATTCCCATTGACTTTTACTTCTGGATGTGCACATAAGTATTCATCAACTGGTTTCACTTTAGTATTGAGTACAATGGTGGTGTTTATGATACTTCCCTTAGAAGAATGATCTCCAGTTCCATCCGGGTTGTTACAAAAGACATTAGATCATTTTTTATGGCTGAGTAGTACTCCATGATATACATATACCACATTTTATTCATCCACTCATGTACTGATGAGCACTTGGGTTGTTTCTACCTCTTCACAAGTGTAAATTGTGCTGCTATAAACATTCAAGCACAAATGTCTTTTTTATAAAATGTCCTTTTTTCCTTTCAGTAAATACCCAGGAGTGGGATTGTTGGATCAAATGGAAGGTCTACTATGAGTTCTTTGAGTATCTCCTTACTGCTTTCCATAGCAGTTGTCCTAGTTTGCAGTCCCCCTAACAGCATATGAGTGTCCCTTTCTGCATCCACACCAGCATGTATTGGTTTGAGATTTTTTTGATAAGAGCCAATCTCCCTGGAGTTAGGCGATACCTCATTTGCATCTCCCTGATGATGTCAGCAAGCTCTTTTAATCCCATTATGTTCTCATTGAGAACAGTTTTCACACATGTAATGTCAGATATTCTCTACACAGAGATGATACTAAAGAGTTTTTCTTTAAGATCTTATCTTTCCCGGTGGCGCCTGTGGCTCAAGGAGTAGGGCGCCGGTCCCATATGCCAGAGGTGGCGGGTTCAAACCCAGCTCCAGCCAAAAACCACAAAAAAAAAAAAAAAAAAAAGATCTTATCTTTCCTTAAACTCCATAACCCAATACCTAACTATCTATTAAATATACGCTCAGCTTATCTAAAAATATCTCATTGAACCTACCCTAACCTCCTCTTCTCCAGCTGAATTTACCATTTAAATCTCTCTTAGATTCATCTACTTCCTTTCATCTCAACTTCTACAAGGATACACGAGTGATTACCAGGACTGCGGCAGCCACCTTCTGATTAGCTGTTCTGTCTTCAGAATGACATTTTCAAAGAGAGAGATGGATATCAATCAAGTGATCATATTAATAAATGTAATATTATAATAACTATCAGTACTATGATAAAATGTGCAACTGCTATCAGAAAGAAGTTGTGTTCTGAAAAAGCCATAAAGAATACAAGAGGAAACAGCCTTGCAAAATTCTAACACACAAACACCCCACTTAGAATCTTTTAGTGGTTCCCACTCATGTTTAGAAGTAATCTCAATCTAATAATCATTTCATTAGAAAGGGCTCAACTAATTTGCTAATTTAAAAAAGGGAAAGAGCTGATATCTCATTGTCAGACATTTTAAGGCTTTTGCTTATTTGTATATTTTTGAATACTCATGTTCTGTGAGTAAATGTCATTATGCTTATTCTATGAATAAGTTCCATTTTACAGTGGAGCCAATGGAGATGCAAAAAGATGAGATGAACTGCCTAAAGTCACCTAGCTGTTAAAAAATTAAAAGAATAACCCAGAGAAAAGAAAACAATGAAACAGAGGAGAAAGAAAGGACATGGTTGGGTTCTAGAAGATGACAGAACCAAAGATTCTGTCAGGAAGACAGGAAGATAAATGAAATGCATGAACATTCTAGAAGATGACAGAAACAAAGATTCTGTCAGGAAGACAGGGAGATAAATGAAATGCATGAACATTGACAATGTTCTATTTTTATTTACAAAGAATTTAGGAAATTAAGGGGAAATAAAACCTAATCTCTGTGCATTGCCAAGAAAAAGTGACATCCAGGTTCCTTCAATTTCACTGCTTCTGGACTACTAGGGCTAACGAGAGTGCCTATAATTAATGCCGCCACCAAGAAGCCAAAACACTCAGGGATGCAAGGCTTCCTTATAAGTAGAATACCGATGGAAACAGTCCTGTCATTCAACAAGAAAGAAAAAGAACAAACCAGCTAGCAGATCTTTAACTACTGCTTGTGGCAATGAGCACAATATAGAAATAACCAGCAGTAAAGTTTCAGTTTGATTTTGCCAAGGTCAGATGGTCCTCTGATATCCTAAGACTGTCCTCATTTTTCAATCTACTGGGAATGGTTTGTTGATAGTTCCCTCTATTATCACCACAATTTCCAAATAAAGCATGTTAGGATACAGTGTAGGCCCACTTGATTTATTGATTCATACCCAATTATTTCAATCAATTATTTATTGGTTCATACCCCATTCTTACTTCTCTACCTCCCATATTTAAGCATTTATGTGAGATAAAGTACACACATAATCTTATCTGAATATGTTTTCACATTATATATTACCATTTTGTGTCTTAATATACATAAGTGCTATCATGACATATATTCCCTTGTTTCTGTGGCATATCCTATTTTTACAATCTTATCCGTGCTCATTTGAATACACTTAATCCACTGCTTTTTTACAGTGCCTATTTCATAAAGTTACTATGAGCATTAAATGAGAGAATAAAGTACTTAACACAGTATTTTGCACTTAACAAGTAAATAAATACTGATAATCATCATTTTCCCCACCCAGTAAGATGTTTCCAATTGTCCAGTAGATTCTGAATCATCGTATTGGAAAGTCAGTAGAGCTCACCCTTTTCAGAGGGAGGAATGCTAAGACTTGACCCTTTTTTTTGTAGAATGAGACTCCTATAAGGGATAATTTTTGCCGCAGTTCTCTCCATTGAGTAGGCCAAAACTTTGTCAAATTTCCTTGTTATCCAATCCTGCTTCCTCACCATTTCATCTTTCACAGGCATTATTCCCTCCCCCAATACCCCTTCTGCATCCTGCACCCCTAATGCCATCTCAAACTCTGTTGCCAGGAGGATCCACTGATGAGGTAAAGAAAGTATTAAACAAGTGTTTCTTGTTAGCATGTGATCATCTGATTTTAGGAATTAAAAGGAAAATATACTGCTGGGCTCTATAATGACTCCTGATGTATGAATACCTGGGTTTTAAACCATTTATTGAGACAATAACACCATCTTTACTAACCAAAAACCACAGGATCCTTAAAACAACTGAGGAGCACTGGTCTATATAGTCTGTTTTGATATGTGATCCAATGTCTGCTGAATACTAAACATTTATCCTATGTAAGCTTGGATGAATTCCCTTTGGTGTTCTGTCAATATGCTATAATTTTTTAAGTGTATGTATTAGCTAAGAATATATTCGCCATTAACTGGGTACTCTAAAAAATAAATAAACCAGGCCATTTTTCATAAATACTTGAAATCACAAAAGTATTTCATGATTTCTCCTCTCATACTTGAGATCATAAAATCAGCAACTGACATTTGCAGAAATTAATAATACCCAGAATGCACTTAGTCTTTAGTTAACTAATGGAATTTCAGAGCATGAATTTCAGAGCACATGAATTGTTTTATTTTCCACCAAAATTAATCTACATGAAGCATTCTAATCATTTTAAGTAAAGCCCAAACTTAGCAGGGCACTTATTTCCTAGAAATCCCTTTTAAGTGTGAATTTATGTGGTTATGACTATGGCACTTTGAAAATATTGCACATTTAGGATAACTGAAATTTAAACTGGTCACACGAAAGCCGAAAACAGTAGTATTCAGTTTAGATAGTATCAGTGCATAAACCAATGCCACAATTTTCTCACAGTAAAAGAATTATTTTTAACAGGGGTTTATTTGACGGTCTACCTGCGCCCCCCACCGAACCGGAGAGGAATAACCTTGATTCCGTCTAAATTCGTAGAGCTCTTAACCCTCAACATCCGCCACTGCACGCGTGTCTTTCTAGCTCATCTGAAAAGCTGACTGTAAATCACAAATGTCATTTGACTAAAAAAGAAAGACGCGTATGAATTGTGCCCTGCACATTGTAAAACAGCTGTGTTGTAAAGGATCGGACAATACCAGGTATTCTTAACTTTAACAACTGAGCTGTACTTAATGTTTTTGTTCTTTTTAGACCCCTAGCTTTAATGAATGATACTCGACTCTGTATCAGAGAGAGCCAGTGATCACAGTCGATCCTCGAAGTTTAAGTTCGCAAAAGCAACGGTAAATTGCCAGCAGACAAAAACAATTTCGATTAATTAAATGCGGATTACAGAGTTTAAGAGTAAAAAAAGTTCCTTCAACTTCTGGTCTCACACTCCTGATCCAGAGCCAATTCAGAAATAACTCCTAGTTACAGGTGTCAAGATCCCGGACTGAAAGGCACCAGCCCCAGGACTTCACCTGCCTAAAGCACGTGTCTTTGCAACTCTACTAAACGCCTGGCAAACCTGCCCGGTGCGCTGCCCTGTGTCCTTCCCTGCGCGTGTGTGAGCGCTCGGCTCGCGCGCACCTGGGTCTCCGTCTCGCTACCGCTGAGTCCTGGCCAAGGCTCTGGGCAGCAGGTGCCTCGGAGCACTGGCTCTTACCTGGGCTCTGGCGAGGAGACAGTTGCCGAGCATCAGCCACCCCCAGACGTGGAGCGACGCCCCCAGCCCGGCCATACCCCGAACGGCTGGAGCGAGAAGCAGGGACCCTCCTCCCAAAGCCTGGAGAAGCTTCGAACTCGCCAACTTGGCTGACGCGAGGCAAACTTGTGGCCAGGAACGAAGCGCAGCTGCAGCGCCTGAGCCCAGGGCGGACAGCCGAGGATGCGCGGGGTCCGGCCGCCGGCTCCACGCGCGTCTCGGAGCCCGGATCCTGCCGAGTCGCGGTCCGGGGTTGGTCTCGTCTTCCAAGTAGAGCGGCTCGCTTCCCGGGCTCGACTCGAAGTCCCGCGCTGCCCGCGGCAGGAAGAGGGTCTCCCACGCCCCGCGGTTCCGAGTGCGCCCCGCGCGGCCGCAGGAACGCCTGGCAGGTGCCTACGCTCCTTTCTTGGTCCCGCAGCCCAGGGGCCCGGGGTGGGGGAAGGGGGGCGACGGATCCGAAGGCGCTGCTGCCGCCACCCCCAGCTCACAGTCTGTACTTCCTGCCACTCAGTCCTGGGTTCAATGCTGTTTCTCTGAGGGCGCCCTGGGACCTTGGGGAATAAAAACCAGAACTTCCCTCTGATCTTGACACAAGCTGACCATAAGCCAACCGGACACCGGACAATGTGGTTAAAAGGTTCCGAGGCCAGGCCATCACGAATCTGCGGTTGTTCACTTAACAGTCTCTGCAGCCCTCTGAAGTTCTCCGATTAATTTTCTACTAAGCCTGTAATTGTGTGTGTGTGTGTGAGAGAGAGAGAGAGAGAATATATTTTTATTTTGGGTCATTTCTTTATAGTGTTGTGAATGTTGAATACAGGCATTAAAGAAAGACAACCAATATTCTTTGACCCTTTGTGTATGGGTATGTAAACACCTTCCTTTGGGACCAAGCCTGTTCCTTTATTTCCTTTGGAGGCATAATTATCAAGATGCCAGGGTCCTTGCTTGAGTGATATTGAGTCTTCCAGGATCTGATACTGTTAGAATGAAATAATTCCTAAAGAGTAATTCCCTGATCCCCTCTTGACAATGATCTGAGATTTCTCCCAAATCAGCTTTCATTTGCTGCCAAAATGAAAACTACGTTTCTTTTAAAATGTATAGATTGTTGATTGCTGGCTAGCTCTAAACCACTTCAGAGAGGTGACACATTTCTACTTCTACACATCTGTAAACATTCACTATTTTAATAGTATGTTTTGTATTATGTATATGTATTCTAAATGATCTCATGTATTTTTTTGAAATAGCAGGACCTAAATTATACAACATATACACAGAAGCACAGGCCTGCAAAATTACCCCCAAAAGTTCACTTTCTACCACAGATTTAAAGTTCTTGTTTGGTTTGGGGGTTTTGTTTGGAACTCGTTTCAAAATAGAAGTCTGTATAGTCCTTATTACCCAAAACCCTCACTTTGATTAAATGATTTAGAATTGTTACCTCTTACATTACTATATTCAGTCAAGAAGGTAATGGTCATAATAGTGATAGATTACATTATTCAGTGCTGTATTACATTCAGTTACTCTTCTAAGGACTTAACATAAAATTAATCTTTATATGAACTCCAAGAGATAAGTATTCTTGTTACCAATATTGATAGATAAGAAAATAAACATTAAGTATTTACCCACAGCCCAGATATTCTGTCCTTATGGCACTGCTGATCATTTGTTCTCCTATTTGTACAATGGTGTTATTACATTTTTTTATGTTCCTTAGGCATCACAAAACTAGAAACACTTTTCCACACACTTGTTCTTTTTATTTCTTTGTTCCACCTCCCCAAATTGAGGCTGATTTATTCTCCATTATACCATGGGTTTTGAGCCAGGAGTCCTTTCATGCTCCACGCTGGAGAATCTGGCAATGTGTGAAGACATTTTTCATGTGTCACACTGGAAGCTAATGGCATGTAGTGGGGAGGCTATGCATGCTGCTAACCACCCTTCAAGTCACAGGACAGATGCTGGGAACAGAGAAATGTCTGGTCTAAAATGTCAATAGTGCCACAGTTGAGAAACCCTACATCACAACAAAGAGATACCCAAGTGGTTTATTAACTAAACATTCAGTAAAATAAGATGAAAGTCCTATACACTGGAATTTACTATCAACTTTTGTAAAACATATCCTTTTCAAGTGGTCCATTCACACAAACAGGGATAAATCAGGCTCCAGGCTCCAGAATGAAAGTGTTCAAAGCCTAAAGATTAATTAAACAGTGATAAGTTAAATGTTAAGTAAAAAATTAATTGCACAAATTGCTGTAATATCAATATTTTGTGGCTCTTCCCCTAAAATATATAATTGCTTATAAAACAGGTAAATTTGGAAGAATTAGTCAACATTACCCACAAACTGATAACTTTTTGAAAACAAATTGTTTGCCAAACTTGATGGAGTGACTTACCACCAAATCTCTTTGCAAATGATATCTTGTCAACCCTTAAAATCAATGAAAGGCAGGGGAAAATCTGATCATTTTCAATCTCCAAATGAAAAAGGAGATTTGATAATGAAGGGATTTAATCCTGGTCAAATCACAAACCCAATGAAATTGGTTATTTCTGAGAAAGTGGTCTGTTATTTTTTTCTGTTGTTTATTTATTTGTTAGTTTATTTTTGTCTTTTGGGGTCCACTATTTTCCTGACCAGTGGCACCAGAATCAGCTGGCATGCTTTTAAAACAGACTTTACCTAAGATGAGCTGAATCACTATAATGATTATCCTTGAACATGTATTTTAATGTGAATCATTGACTACTGTCTTCACGTAAATTCTTTACAATTAATTTTTTCCTTAAGACCATATGCTCAAATTTAAGGCTCGTTTTGAATATTTATAAATTAATTCCATTATATAGTCTTATATAGCATTTCCATGCACCCTTGCCTTCACTGGTATTTATCAGTCTTGACAATTTCAGCAAAGATGAAGTGCCATTATTATTTTAATTTTAAATTTTACTTTATTAGTTAAGTTTAACTATTTCATATATTTATCGCCTGTTGTATTACTTTTTTTTTTTTTTTTTTGCAGTTTATGGACGGGGCTGTGTTTGAACCCGCCACCTCTGGCATATGGAGCCGGCGCCCTACTCTGTTGAGCCATAGGCGCTGACCGATGATTGTATTACTTTTTAAATCTCTTGCTCTTGACTCTGAAGGTTAGAAATTAAGTGGTACACATTCTGAAACTGGATATCCTAGGTTTTCATTCTGGCTCTGCCACTTGCTAGCTGCTAAAAGAGGAAACATAACACATTTTCCTACAAAAAGAATTTGTTCTGGGAACATTACATAATGGCCTCTTTTAGTCTTAATTACCTCAGTTGTGGAATGAGGAATAAGAGAACCTCCTTGTCTTAGCTCCAGATGCTATAACAAAATACCATAAACTGAGTAGCTTAAACAGCAAACATGCGTGTATTTCTCACAGTTCTGGAGGTTGGGATCCAAGATCTAGGTACTGGCAGATTCGGTGTCTGGTGAGGGCCCATTTGTTTATTAACTACTTCTGTCTTTTTCCCATAACCATACATGGCAGGGGTGAGGGATCTGTCTTAAGTTTCTTTTATAAGGACACTACTACCTCATAAAAGGCAGAGCCTTCATGAGCAAATCACCTCCTGAAGGCCCCACCTCCTAATATTATCATCTTGGGGGTTGGAATTTCAACATACGTATGGACAGAGACAGTAAAATCATTCAGTCCATCGCACTTCCTCAAAAATTTGTAGAAAAAATTAGGTTACCAAACATAAAGTCCAGGGGAAGTGCTCAGTGTTACTTAGTATAATTAGAATTGTTGATGATACTGATGATGATGATGATTTGGGTTTTGTGACCCTTGTCCATAAAAGGGCAAAGGGCTGTGGTGAGTTTGAATGATCCTTATTTATGTAGAAAAGTACTCTCTATATTTAGAATAATAAATTTTTTATGACATAATTACCAAAATGTTTTTCAATTTTGTTCTTGGCCCAATTTATAATATCTTGATTAGTACAAAAGTTTTTTTAAAAAAATTTATATATCTAAACCAAATCATTCTTTTATAATTTATTCCTTATCTTTTATGCCAAGAAAAAAATTGCATACTAAAAGTTAGACTACCTTTTCATCAAATCATTTTTCTAGTTCTTTTTCACTGCTTCATTATTTCATATTTAACATTTTAAAATATCAATTTTTATGGTAATTTGACAATTTCGCCAAGTACCTAACCAGTTAATGCAGCATCAGTTGTTAAAAGAGTACATCTTTTTAATGGGAAAGCCAGTTAGAAGGGAAGTGGAGGATGGAAGTTTGCTAATGCCTCTAAAATCACAATTTCAGTTTTGTAGAAGGCTGATCTGCTAGAAGAGGTTTAGAAATCAAAGCAGGGTTTGTAAATGGTTTAATAGAGCATCTCTCCCTTTTACCTAGAGTGGAACCCCATTCATCAAACCCAGGTGTCAAAAAAATCCTTTCAAATGTTGGCAATGTTTCCTGTGAGTACCTGACTTTCAGATTTAGAAAGCAGTAAGAAATTAGGTCTGCAAAGCTCAGTCCTGAGGGCTTTCTGGCTGAAACTCAGGAAGGAGGCAGATAAAACAGGGAACAGCCTGGCCGTTTAAATACAGGTACTGGTCAAGGTACCAGAAGGGAAAAGGTGTCCCCACAAGGTGGTACTTTCTGCCTTGACTCCAAACTGATGTTCAGTGCCTCATATGCAAGCGGCTCACTCTCTGGTTAATATATGAAAGTTGTTAATAATAATAACAACAGCTTACCTCACAAATTTGGTGTGAGAATTAAATAAGGTAATAAGAATGTGAAAGAAACTTCTATCAGCTGTACATACAGAATTATACAAATGACAGTAAGCTGGATATTTGCAGAATACTTTTGTATACACTATCACATTCAATTATAATTATTAATATGCACAGCCTATTATAAAACATTCAATAATTAATTTGTAGCTTAAGGGAAAATAATGAAAAGGAAGCAGTAGCAAATCTTAAAGTTTACCTACTCAGGATTAAAGGAAATAATTAATAAATGCAGGACCCACCTCAGTCGAGATAAAGCAGAAAGAAAATTAAGAAGTCAGATAATCATATGCTTGCCACTATCCCATTGCTTCTCATAAATCTATACTTGCCCTATTTGTTAAATAACCAGTGTGCTGCATTTGTGTCTTGAATAATTAGATGAGAACTTTCTCTCCAGCAGCTAACAACCCCAACTCAAGCTTGTCCTCCCAAGATTTAATGTTCTCCTGCCCTCTGTTCTCTCTTTACATACTCTATCTGCAGAGGTTTTGAAACTGGTCCCCCAAATCCTTTGACACATACTTCCCATTGAGAGGGAAGTCTCTGTCTCCTCTCCATGGTTCTGGGCACTATGACTTCTCAACGTATAGAATACAATGGAAATGAACTCCAGCCTTAAGAAACCAGTACTTTCCAATCAAGGCTCTAGGACTCCCTTTCAATCTGGGAATTTAGTCACTCTGATGAAAGGAAGTCCAACACACTCACAGAGAAGCTAAACAGAGACCACTGAGGATCTCAAGTCTCAACACTAACTGATATTCCAGGTGACAACCAGTACCAAGTAATTACAGTGCCAAGTAATAAGCCATATGAACAAGCCATGTTGGAAGTGGATCCTCTAGCCCCAACTGAGTTGCCTCAACTGATGCCAAGTGAAGCAGAGATGAACCCAGCCCAAATCACAGATTTCTGAGCTAGATAGTTGTACTTACTTTGAGTCATTAAGTTTTGGAGTAGCTTTTTATACAACAATAATAATTGAACATCCTTCCACCATCAAATTCCTATGCCTGTGCTGTGAATATTTCATCCAGCTGCTGACATAGGATATGATTTCATTAACTGTTAGATCATTTGTGCCCAAATGCTAACTGGATCGGTTATAAGGTTCTGCCCTTACAACTCTACTCTGTCTTTGGTTTTCTCAAATTTGACACATTCTTCTATCAAGAATTTCCAAGAGCTGTGGTTCTTCTCTAGATATGTTGTAAGATCATAAAATACCAGTATTGGGAAAATCTTTCAATTTCTTCCCAATATGTAAACCATCCTTACATATCTATAGCCATATTTCCTCAATAAAAACAATTCTAATGACAAAAATCTTACTACCTCAATAGTTAGAGAGACTTACATGGAAAACATCTGATTGAATTAGCCAGTATCATGGATTAAATGGCTACAATTTACTGGTTATAACAATAACTCATAGTATTCTGCATTTTATAAATCCCTTTCATAAATTTGCTTTGTAAAATATTTGCATCAGCAAAATATCCTAATCCCCCAAATGACCCTAAGAGATAAGTAAACTAAGCTTCCCATTTTAGTGGTGGTACCCATTTAAATGAGGAAACCACAACTCAAAAAGAAGTTAAGTGACTTGCAGAAGGACACACATCAGCAAAGGAGACTTCAGCTTAGGTGTTCTGTTTCTACATTTTCGCTTTTCCTACCATCCTACCTTGCCCTTACATAATGTGCTTCAGCATTTGTATAGAACTATACGGATGTACCAAGGGCACCTCAGTTCATTTTCTCATTTCCTCCACAAAGATCACTTTTCAGTAGAATCACATTTTTTAGAAGAGATTCTTGTTAAACTAAAGGATTAGTCACATTTTGGGCAGTATGACATATCTGCAAATGATTTATGTTGAATCTTTTAGCACAAGGAGAATGTACAAAATAATACTAAAAAGAGAAATTTAACCTAGATAAGAAAAGTAATGACCCTTTAATTTCACAATGGATTAGGAAAGAATATTGAAAATTTTGATCTAGTTATTTCTTTATCTCTTAAAAAGGGGGAAAGGGCAAGAAGCGTTGCCAAAAAAAAACAAGAATTTTTTTTTAACCTTTTTTTTTTTTTCAGGTTAATGTGAAGGTACAAACAACCAGCTCACAATATTTGAATTTGTTACATAGAATCCATCTTGTAGTTATGGCCCCCATCTAAAAGGTATGCCATACATCCCTACATTTTGCTATGGTATTTTGTTAGCAATTATATTAGGTACTTTCTAGATGCAAAATTTAGTGTAAGAAGTAAATATTAATAAAAGCAAAGAAATAAAGAATATTGATTTTGCCCTAAAGAATTTATATGACAAAGCAAAATATCAACATAAGCAAAATATGTATTATAAAAATAGCTACAGGCTATAGAGTGAGAAACTGGTTAATTTGGGGCTAATCATGCTAAAAGAAAAGGCTTCCTGGATGGTGGGAAGATCTTCCAAGCTTCTCATTTCGTGTGTTTTGAATGGCATGAGCTCACCAAAAGCTGGATATGGTATACAATGTGTGAAAATGGGAAGAAACTGGCTGTCAGTAAAGAATGAGAAGGTGAGAAGTTCAGAGTCCCTCAGAGCCTGGCTAAGGTAAGAAAGTTGGAAAGGCATGGTAGTTAATTACACACCATTGAGAAGCTGAGACAAAAATGTTTTTGTAGGAAAATGTGTTCTGTTTGCTCTTGTAGAACAGATGCAGTGGAGTGAAACAAGATAGCTGTGCAAGAGGACAGCTGGGAATAATGTTAACGCCCAGGATCTCTGCTAGGCACCAGAGCTTCAAAGAGAATGGTCATTCCCTGTCCCCAGTGTGTCCCTAGTGCACTCACACAAAAGAAGAGCCTTGGAAACAGTGCAAGTTCTCTTAGCCCTGTGGGGGTAGGAGGGTTTCCAGAAGAAACATTAGTCCGTCTATCAAGAATGGTTGCGAATGACCTGATGGAGGACGTGGAAGAGGGCGCTCCAGGCAGAGAAAAAATACATGCACAACAGCGGGTAGACGTGGGTGAGCATGATAGCTGAAAATTATAAGGAGGAAAACACACAGGAAGGAACAGAGCTGACAGAAACTTCAAAAGAAAGAAAATATATTAACAGAACCTGGTCACTGCATGGCATTAGAAGGTAACAGGGATGATGAGGCTAAAAAATAAATAAATAAATAAAATAAAACACCTTTCTGCAAGTGTTGGGAAGCCCTGGTAGTAATGGGAAGGCAAGGCAGGGTACGGTGTTCACAGGGAACAGATGCTAATCTTAACTCTCCTAATACTGATTTCAGGTAACATTAGAACATACAGGGAGCAGGTTGGGGAGAACTTAGAAACTGAAGAGAATCTGAAATGAGAGAGTAGGGCTAAGATAAGGGCTGTAAACAGATTTAGGAATAGCCCAAATACAAGCGGAAGAAGAGACTGTGAAGAAACAAGTGTGTATAAGAATGTGAATGATTTCCTCATAGAATTCGTACGCACACATCCAGTATTTCCAAGCAAGGCATAATCCTACCGTGCACCTCCATCTAGACATTCGGCTCTGACAGGCTCCCATTATCATGTCCAGTTAGTTTCTATTCTGGAATTAATGATGAGATCAACGCATGCAAACATTGAGATCTACTATTGAGATTTGCTTTCATTTTCCACCTAAACAAACATTTTATGCTTGTATAGAAAAGTGCAAAAGATATAAATACATCTGGTTGAATATTTGTTAGATAATTGAAGATATCAAATACCTTTTTTTTTATTTTTTTATTTTATTTTATTTTTTTTTTATTTTTGGCCGGGGCTGTGTTTGAACCCACCACCTCCGGCATATGGGACCGGCGCCCTACTCCTTGAACCACAGGCGCCGCCCAATATCAAATACCTTTTTGTAAAAAAAGTTTTAATTGAATGTAACATATAAAAATCATACTTCCAATAAAATATAAATAGGCTTTAGAAATTAAATGAACAAACTATTCTTAGTTTGGAACTCTTGCTGAGCTAATTTGCAAGCCATTTAGATAAAATTAAGTCTTTGATTTTTCCATGACCAACATCATTTTCCTTAAATCAATGGGATCTGTATAAAAAGTTTTAGATAATATAACAATCCTGATACCAAAATAACATAAGTGTTTCTTAGTGATCTGGATAATGCTGCTATTTTTCCTAGGTTACCAAGTTAAACCAGACATTTCAAAAAGATGTCCAAATGAGAAATTCAAATAGCTCTTGCTTCTTCTAGAAATACAAGAATACTCTACCGAAGGGGATATCCTTTCATTATAGGTAGGCCCAAAGAGAAATACTGTTGAATAATTTAAGGACTTAGCAGATATTTTTGCGGGGTACTTCTTGAAAAATAACAACATATTGCAAAAGAGAAAAAAATCTATTAAAGTCAGTTCTACCACTTACATTTTGCACATTAATATGTGAATTTAATATTTTATGTTGTTTTCAATAAACAAGTACTCTACTACCCTTGGGACATATACCACTAGCATAGTTATATTTATAGCATTATGTTTATTTTAGTAAGCTATAAATAGCAGCATTATCTGCAAAACCAAATAAGTCAAAAAGCTAAGAAAAATATTAATAACTTGGACTTTAGGAAGAGTTTAATTTTCCAGGTGATTTAACTGGAGACCTATTGAAATAATATTTTATTCTCTATAGCATTATTAACAAAGATTTAAGATCCCAAAGACAAGGTAAGTATTTATATCAATATCAAGGGCCGAGGGATGTCAGCATGGAGGTTTGTAGCTCCACTCTATAGAAAAGATGACCAGCAGGCCTGCAAAGTTTTCTATCAGGGAGGAAAGAAAAACCTCAAATAAATCTCTCTGGAAACATGCTGCACTTGAGTCCCCAAGACCATCTTCAGGCTTGAGCTATTATGCTCATGGTATTATTCATTACAGTGAAAGTACACAAATTAAATTCAGCATAGAGAAAAGGCACATGGGATAAAGTTGGAAAAACCATATGTAAGCTTCAAGCTGTAGTCTCCAAGTGAAATCACACAGATGCACTTGATTCTCCCAGCAATGATGCATGAAAAGTTGTGCAAGGTGTTGCCTGCCAGGGAAGCTTACCTGAGCCTTCATGTCCAGGGTTTTTATCACCTGCTCACACTCCAGCCCCACCTCAACCTTGCTCCAAGCTGAAACAGGCATTTACCATAGATCACATTGTTAGCTTAAACTTCCTGGTCAATCTAGTACAGCATGGCCCATGGGTTCAGGCACAGGAAAACATTCTTATCCAGCAGATTATGCCAAGGACTTAGAGTTCATCGCTCAGGAGCCAGCCCAAGGCCAATCCTGAAAGATGGCCTTACTTGGAATATGAACCCCAGACCTGATGTGTTAACCCTTTCCTACACACATATGAATGACCAGATTTCCCAGGAAACATACTAACGGGAGACTAGGAATGAAAAAACAATGTTTTTATTTAAATAAAATTTACAGATTTATGGATGATATGACTTACTAGAAAACAGGGAGGGGTGATTATACAGTTAATCAAGGGGGTATGAAGAAGAGATGTTCCATCACTGAAATTATTCCTTTTGTTTGAACAACATCTCTGCATATATTGCTTAGAAAGAAACCTGTCTGCTAAACCTAAAACCAAAACTCATCCTCCTACATGACAACAGTGTTATTTGTTATTCAGCTGTGCTGAATGGTCTCAGACTTTCTCCACAAAAAAAAAAACAAAAAAAAACTGTTTTATCTGTTCCTGCTGTTTGCCTGATCCTTGGAATCTTTCATCAAGTTTGGTGCTGATTGAGAGCTAGAATTTAAGAGAATCTAATTCGATAATTGTAGCATTTGTGTTATTGAAAGCGACATCATTAAATGAGAGAACTCTTCCCTGCCTTAAGATTTAAATGGCACAAAAATCAAGATAGTAAGTACAGTAGAGCCTCTGTAAGTTGATCGCCCAAGGGACTGTAACAACTGGTCAACATACAGGGTGGTCAACGTAAGGAACTAGGCCTGATGCTGTACTGATACATACCTGTGGTGCATGTCCAGTCTATGAAAATTGGGTCAACTTAAGGGAGGGGGTCAACTATGGAGTTGCTACTGCATTATTCACAACTTTTGGGAAAAGAGAAATCTCAAGAGGTAATTACATTCCTCAAACCACATTTACACAAAATGACTTTTTAAGTAATAATACAATACCCCTAAAGAAGCTTTACATCGTGAACATGAAAACGTGATTGTCTTTCTCATCCTCTTTTTCAGGTTCTGTGTCTCAGGACACATATGTAATTCATCCACTAAATCTCCACTGCTACTGGAAATGATTAGAACACGGACAGTGGCTGCTTCAGAAAGCAGATATTTCCTCCCATCCACTTCCATAAACCCACAGGGAGTTTGTTAGTCTTCTTTTTACATGAAACACATGTTTTATTTCTATAGTTATTCTTGCATCAAATTTTTGAAGGGACTAAGAGAATCCTAAGGAGTGTTGAGTGAGGCATGGACTCTCTCATACATTTATTTTGCCGTGTATAATGCACAACCATGTTTTTGGCCCAAACTTTCAAGAAAAAAAATGTCATTTTAATTGTTTAATTCAAATATTTATTTGCTTATATTTATTTGTGTTTATAGGTACTTGTTTTCTATGCTTTAGCATTTTAGTATTTATTTTTTAACATAGCATGGTACAAGAAATGTTATATAACAAAAAATTATAAAGCATAAGAACAGATATAGGTACAAGAAATTTTATGTACTAGTAACAACTAATGTTACCAATGTATAATACATATCCTTATTTTTCCCTCAAAAATTTTTGGGGGAAGTATGCACTATACATAGAAAAATAAAGTGTACATTGAAAATTAGGTAAATATTTCACTAAAGATAATGAGCACATATCTGCTTTGAGACTTATTTCATTCTGAGAGAAAAATATATATTCAAATATATTTGAATTAAATGCCTACTATAGCAAAGTGTCTTTTCTATGATTTCTGCAGCCTAAAGAACATTAAGAATCAAAGGCCTGATACATTTTCTATTTATTTGATTTTATTTTTAAGCTAGATGAATAAATGGTTTTCTAGTAATACATCACACATATGATTATTACTATTTATTGAATAATAAATATTTGCTTTCAATAAATATCTTCTGTTGGGTGGCGCCTGTGGCTCAGTGAGTAGGGTGCCGGCCCCATATGCTGAGGGTGATGGGTTCAAGCCCAGCCCCGGCCGAACTGCAACAAAAAAATAGCCAGGCGTTGTGGCGGGCGCCTGTAGTCCCAGCTGCTCAGGAGGCTGAGTCGAGAGAATTGCGTAAGCCCAAGAGCTGGAGGTTGTGAGCCGTGTGACGCCACAGCACTCTACCCTCGGGCGGTACAGTGAGACTCTGTCTCTACAAAAATAAATAAATAAATAAAAAATAAATACCTTCTGTTACGCATTTGGAGACTCAGACAAAGTAAATACCCTCTCCAAGACAGGACTGGTAATTTATTTGTCTTTCACATAAACATGCGCCAAGTGCTTTTTGAGGTTGTAAAGAAAAACAGTAGTTTAAAAAACAAGAGAAAACAGAAAAAAACTTTTTCAAAGATCTCAAACTTTTGCTTATTAATGGCTTATGATAAAACATCAATATTTGGCATACTATGTTAAAGATAAGCGAAGTCAGCTTAGCTATAATTCATTACTTCTTCTCTTGGGTCATTTACAACCTGGAAATAGGGGAAAGGTACTGTTATTATATAACAGCAATACAAATGTGCTAATTCTACACTTGACAACAATCTGCAAACTAACCTGAGATAAATTCCATTTATAGTGATTACAAATTGAGCTGCAATAAACTAGAAATCTAGTGAAATTGTCCTTATAATAAAAGGATTTTTTTTTCTTCTGGGTACAATACCTAGTGGGTATTGAAGGATCAAATGGAAGGTCTATTTTGAGTTCTGTGAGGATTCTCCATACTTCTTTTCAAAGGGACTGCATTAGTTTGCAGTCCCACCCACAGTGTAAAAGTGTTCCCTTCTCTCCACATCCACTCCAGCATCTGCAGCTTTGTGATGTGGGCTATTCTCACTGGGGTGAGGTGATACCTCAAGATGGTTTTGATTTGTATTTGTCTGATTATTAGGGATCAGTTGCTAAGATGTGGAATCAACCCAAGTGCCCATCAACCCATGAATGGTTTCATAAACTGTGGTATGTGTATATCAGGGAATACTATTCAGCCATAAAAAGATGGAGAATTTACGTCTTTTGTGTTAACCTGGTTAGAGTTGGAGAACATTCTCTTTAGTAAAGTATTACAAGAATGGAAAAGCAAGTTTCCAATGTATACAATATGAACATGAAGCCAGTAGATAAATTAATACATGCCCACACAAGAGAAAAACTCAATTTAATTCAAGTTTGGGGGAAGAGGGAGGCAGGGTGGGGAAAAGGCAGGAGGGAGTGGAATGAGTATGCTCCCACCTAATGGGCACAACGTTAGGGTATCTGGCACACCTCCTGGTTGAGAGGTACAACTACAACAGGGACCTTACCTAACAACACAAACATTCTCACATAATCATTTGTATCCTCATATTAATCTAAAACCAAAAAATTCCATTTGTAGCCTAGAAAGTAAAAGATGCATTTAATTGTCAGTCTTCCAGGGCTTCTGCTATTTTTCAGCATTTATGAGAGTTACTAAACTACTATGGTTTCTGCAAATATAACTGGCAGTAATCCACAATTTATTGAGTTAATTAAGCATAATAATTGTCAAGAGCTAAAATAATGAGAAGGAAGAATTCTGATGAAATGTTGCATTACAGCACAGAGCTGTACCAAGAAGTGTAGACAACCTGCTTAGAGACTTGTGTCTGTGCATCAGTGTATTACTCTATAAAATATGGCATATTCCTAATGTTCAGAGTAATGGAAAATAAAGTCTTCAAAATTTAGTTTTTCAGTACCTTGAATGTATAATGCTGTCTAATGCTTAAATTCAGTTATACTGAAAATATTTTCACAGTATGAATACCCTATTATTGCTAATTAGAATCTCTTGATGCTAAAAAGAAGTGGACAAAGATGTTAATGCTAAGGTTACTTTATTCCATTCAACATATTCATGAAATGTTTGAACAATCTTCCATTGCTATTTGTGTGTTTATTGCAGTGACTTGGAACCATTGCTTTCTTATGTTTGTGCTATGCTGTAGAATTCTGGGCTACAATATATTTGCTGTTTATATTCATGAGTGCTTCCTGATTGCCTGACCCTGGATTAGTATTCTCTCCCCTGGTGTAAGCTACTAGCTGCAAAATTGTCTTTGAATCTCCTGTGGGTGGAATTATAACATCAGGAGAAGAAGAAGTTCAGGAATATAGGCCATTGATTTGGTATGTCTAATTGTTTCACCATGGTTTTTGACAATTTTCTTTCTAAAAATACATTTCTTTCCCCGCTTCTTCTCTACCCTATAATGATTCTTATCTCAACATGTCTGTTTCAGGCTGGGCATAGTGGCTAGCACATAGTAATCCTAGCCCTCTAGAAGGGTGAGAAGGGTGGATTGCCTGAGCTCACAGCGGGGTGGATTGCCTGAATTCGAGAACAGCCTAAGCAAGAGCAAGAATTTATCTCTTAAAAAAAAAGGGGGGGTGGCACCTGTGGCTGAAGGAGTAGGGCGCCATCCCCATATACCGGAGGTGGTGGGTTCAAACCCAACCCCAGCCAAAAACTGCAAAAAAAAAAAAAAAGCTGGCACCTGTAGTCACAGCTATTGGGAAGCTGGGGCAAGATGATTGCTTGAGCCCAAGAATTTGAGGTTGCTGTGAGCTATAACACCACAGCTATCTACATAGGGGACACAGTGGAACTGTGTCTCAAAAAAAATTATAGGATGACTGTAATGGTAATAGTGTAAATAATGATCCAGATCTCAGAAAGCAGAGAAGGGCGGTGCCTGTGGCTCAAAGGAGTAGGCCCCATATACCGGAGGTGGGTTCAAACTCAGCCCTGGCCAAAAACTGCAAAAAAAAAAGTGGAGAATGTTTAGTCAAAATGTTATTCTCCTGAATACATAAGTTCAAAAAGTACAAATTAAAGAAAGGGAAGAGGAGGATTTTAAAACAAAGAAAACACAGACTATAAATTAACATTTAAACTTAAAAATCTGCCGATTGTTAATGATCTTTTGTATGTAGAATATAAATTCTTGAGATTTTACACCTCACTTGTTACAAGCTGAATGCTTGTGACCCCTCCCCAGAATCCCTAGCCCCCAATGTGATGGTATTTGCAGGTGCACCTTTCAGAGGTAATTAAGTCACAAGCACAGAGCCCTCTTCATGAGATCACTGCCCCTAGGAGAAGAGAACTCTCTCATTCTCTCTCCCACCTCCATCCTTTCCTTCTCTCCTCCACAATGTGAGGATACAGTAAGAAATCTGTGATTCAAACCATTAGGAATTACAAAAGAGGATAAGGGCCCTCATCAAGAACCTAATCTTCCATACCTTGAACTTGGTCTTGCCAGCTTCCAAAACTGTGGGAAAGAAATGTGGGCTGCTCAAGTCACTCTGTCTATGATGTTTTATTATAATAGCCCAAACTATTATAAATATTAGAAAGTCTCTTTCTCTCTCTCTTACACACACACGTGTGCGCACACACAAACAAATACACACAACCGATTGCAATGTGCCAGGTGTAGTGCTAAGAGCTTCACATACATTGACTAGTTTACACCTTACAGGTCAATAAGGTGTTGACACAGATACAGCCCAGATGTTAATAAAACACAAATCCAATTCTACAGCTATACTGTGTCTACATCAATAATGTACAGCCATCTGTAGAACCATCTAGGTGTCTACATTAAAATCCATCCATCACAAAACTAATGTTACCGATGTATACAAATATCACTGCAAATGATGTGATTTTGACTCCTCAGAGCTTCAAATGATGTCAGGAACATAAGTATGAGGATGGGCGTAAGTCTTAACCTCATTTTCTGTATAATTAGGTGATGGGAACACTTTCTTGAGCCAGACCTATGGAATGAATTAAAGATGTGATGATTCAAATATTTTCCTGGAACTTTTTATATCTAAAGAGACATAGGAAAATGTAGAGGGAGGAACAGTAGTCTAGCTGCTTAAAATAACTCCCTCAGAATAAGGTGAAGACAAAAGCCCAGATTTCTGGATCTCTGAGTCAGAATAGGGGTGGAGAATGTATTTTAGTTGGGAAGGACTGCTTTGTTTAATAAGAATCCTTCTTTAAAAGTTTTTCCTCAATGGGCCTGGTAGTAATTTTGGCAATAATTTCTCTCCGACTTGAATTGTTTTTTTAATCTTCTGAGTTTTATTCTATGTCTAGGTCTTCACAGGTCTTTTACCACGAGTTGGGACTGGCCACATCAAGGCTGAAAGCCTGATTCCATTTCAAATCCAGAGTCCTCCAAATAAATTTGACATAAGAAAAAAATAAATAAATAAATTTGACACAGGAGATTTACTAGCAATACATGGTTGAAAATTAGAAAATGGACTACTGCAAAAAAGACCACAGCCCAGGACAGAATTGCTGCCTTTCCCTCTGAACCAGGCCAGGCTTTCTCCCAGACAAGCACAGATGCATGCAGCAAAGCCTAGAAAGGGAAATGGTGGGTCAAAGCTTAAGAGCATTATTTTAAAAACTTCTGTTACGTACATCAATTACCAGGAAAGGTGCATTGACTTGCAATCCTCCCCAGAAAATAAATTTACATAATAGTTTTCAAAGTATTAATTTGAGAGATAAAAAGGGTATCTCATTATTTTAATTTGCATTTCTTTGAATATTAGTAAGGAAACTTTTTCTGACCTGTTTATTGGCCACTTTTACTGCTTGCTTGTTAAATGACCAATTCATGTCCTTTACTCAAAAGCCATTTTAAAAATAATCATAGCACATACAATGAAAGGATACAGTTTCTTGGAACAGATCATTTCCCTGTATATTTTAAAGAAAGGTACTCCACAAATGTATTAACACTCTCAGGTGGGGAATGAAACTTGAAGAATAACAAGTAAAAATAAAAATCTATTTTTTTCTTAAAGCACAAGGCTTTTATTTCTGTTCTAAGAAAGGAATGGTGGAAGGTAGAAGAGTATTTTCCAAACATTTGTACTATTTTTTGCTTATGCTTTCTTCATTCCAATTCTAAGCAATGAAACAGAATTAGCTTGTTATGTATGCATAACACTAACCTCTCCTTTTAGAGTTGCTATGTATTAGCTGAATGTTTCATTGTTTTATGGGACTACATAACTTTGTAGTTTAAATAGCAGTTCATCTATCTGATAGAAAATTTCTCAAAAGAAAAATGTGCATTTTTAAAAAACTAGCATTTGATAGCAGCACTAAACCGATAGTCTTTTTTATACTAAATTTTTATAAAGGGAACCATCGCTGAGGTAACAGAATGGTAAGGTGTTTGGTGTTTACCCATTCTGCATACCCAGATCAGACTAAAAAAATGTTTTCATTATATTTCTCCCCAAATCTCCAGAACCTCTAGTCAACACTTCCCAAAAGTTCTCCATACAATGCCCTGCTCTTACTGGTTGTTCTGACACAAATACTTGAGCCTTCTCAGATCCAATGCCAGAGCCTTCTCTTGATCTGAGATGCCCACCCTGCCTCATTCCGCCAGTCCAAACCCTCAAGGGCCTGGTGAAGCCCCACCTTCACAAGAAAGCTGTTCTAACCTGTCCTGCGCTGAACTTCCACTCAGCTCAACTGCTATTGCCCTTGCTTTCCACATTACACACACGGTGGCCTGGTCACATGCTCTCTTGTCTGAGTTTTGGGTATATATATATATATATTATTATTATAAATATATATATTTTTTGAGTTTTGGCTCTTCCAAATTAAATATTAGGCAGAGCACTCATTCCCTATGCCTCGCTTCTACACAAAGTTTTAACTAGAGGAAAAAGCATCACCTTCTCTCACACCCGCCTTCTCCATTTGCTGCCCCCAGACTGTTAACTTCATCACAGCAAATAGATGCTCAGCTCGGAGAGGTCTGAGTTGCCCAGAGCACACAGGTCCCCGCTGATGCTCACTGCAGTGTTCAGATCATTGCTGAGTCTCAGCAGGGAAGTAAGAAGCATCCATGCCAGCCCTCACACCCAGGCCTTAGGCTTTAAGTTCAACTACTGGCAATCAGTATAAACCTCACGCTTTATTTCAATAAAACACATTTCTAGATTATTTCCTGGGACCATTTGTAGGCCAGAAGTTTTTCTTTGCTGAATACAGTCAGAATAAAAGAAACCTTAGGCTATAATTGGATTTGTCACTGACTATTGTATGAGTTTCATAAGAATCTTCTTTAAACATTTAAGCATTTCCACCTTTTACAACAATTCTACCAGAAAACTTAAGGAATTCCTTAAGAGTCTCCTAAGAGCCTCGGAGTCCCACTGACGATATCATTATTTCTCCTTGGCTGTGTATAACACTCCTCCCTGTCTCTGCCTTATGGCTACATGTCAGCTGTTGAACAAAGACACCAGATACACCTTTATTTCACATCCATTTCCTTTAACAAGTGTTTGCCCAAGATGTAAGAATCATTTGGTATGTGCTGTACAAATAACAAAAGGAAAATCTTCCTTACTTTAGATCCAAATATACTTAAAAAGAGAGAAAAATATTTAGCACATTACAACCTCTTAATATGTCTCTTGGATTACTTTGTCACCGGTGAATTTCTAGATAACAAAACTGTTACTGAGAAAAGGCTTTAGTATAGAAATTAAGGAGTTGGGTAGGCCTAGATCTGCCAATTAGGATAAGACAGAAAGAGCGAACGGTTAGTGCCTAGGTGAAATTCTTAGACAGAATAGACTAATAATGATAAAAATGGTTAAGGCAGAGTCCCAGATCCCCCCAGGGGACAGTAGTGGGAAGGCAAAGCAGGGAACCTCGCAAAGAATCGGTGTTGAAGGGCCAGCTTTATCAACCAAGACACCTTACCAGCACAAAGCAAACCTCAGAGGAATAATTCTGGAATGTCCCTGGAATAGCTTATGTTCTCCCTGACTCAATTATTAGAGCAGAAAAGGGCCCAAAAGCAGATGAATGTAATCTCTTATTGTGAGGAGTAAGGAGGATGAGACTCAAATGAGGTGGTATGGGGAAGCTCATATGACACTTCTCAACTTGAGTTTCCTGTGTACCTGCTCCATTTACACCTTCCAGGTATTACCTAGGCCACTCCTACAGGTAGACTGGGAAGCTATTGTAATACTAGACTCCCTGATGTCAGAGATACATAGCATCAAGATAGCTACCATATTTCCTCTTTTCTAAAAAAATCAAGTATGGTAGAAACATTTTAGAAAACAGTTCAATGGTTACTTTCTTTCTTTCTTTTTTTTTTTTTCCTTTGAGACAGAGTCTGACTGTTGCCCGGGGTACAGTGCCTCAAACTCTTGGGCTCAAGCGATCCTCTTGCCTCAGCCTCCTAAGTAGATGGGACTACAGACACCTGCCTCAATTCCTGGTTAATTTTTTCTATTTTTGGTAGAGACTGGGTCTTACTCTTTTGCTCAGGCTGATCTTGAACTCCTAAACTCAGGTGATAGACCCACCTCAGTGATAGCTCCATCTCAGCCTCCCAGAGTGCTGGGATTACAGGTGTGAGCTGCTGCATCTAGCCAGTTTGATGGGTCCTTATCATTTTAAACATACATAGTACTTAATATGTGACATAGCAATTCCACTCCTGCATACCTAGCCAAGGAAAATTAAATCCTATTTTCACACAAAGACATGTATATAAATGCCTATGGAAGTTTTATTCATAACAGCTGAAAACTAGGAACACCCAAATATCCATAAATGTGTATGGACCAATGCTGGGCATACCCATGTGATGTTGTCCTACTCAACAATAGCTCTTTGTGTGAGCTGTTGAGCACAGACACCAGATACACTTTTATTTCCCATCTATTCATTTCCAAGCTCGTTAGCAAATTCCTGCCCAAGGTCTAAGAATCAATCAATACATGCTTTGCAAACACATCCCAGTCTCCAAAATCTACGCAGAGGACCGGCTCCAGTCCTGGCCTGTTGGGATCCAAGGCAGCACCACAGGAGGTGAGCAAGGAAACCACCTGAGCTCTGCCTCCAGTCAGATAGGCATAGCATTACCTTCTCATAGGAGCACAGACCCTACTGTAAACTCTGCATGCGAGGGATCAGAATTTGTGTGTTCCTTGTGAGAATCTAATGCCTGATGATCTGAGGTAGAGACATAATGCGCTTGAATTATTCTGAACCCTCCCCAACCCCCATCAAATATTGTCTTCCATGAAAGCCAGTCTGTGGTACCAAAAAGGTTGGGGACCACTGATTCATGAGACATTCTGCTTGTAAGACTCAAATCCTTATGTTCTTGCTAGGATTAGGTTAGTTTCACCCAGGATAATCTCCTTTTTGAATAACTCAGTCAACTGATATCACTCAAAGGGAGGGGTATTAATTGTACAAAGGTATGGGTTGCTGGGAGTCATCTTAGAATTCTGCCTGCCACAAATTACTACTATAAAAGGCTTCTATGACTGTATGACACTATGAGATGGGATGGCATATTGATAAGTGTGACTTACTCAAAATTTAAGTGCAGAATAGTTATATTATGTTATGAAAATACTAAAACTTAATGAAAAAATTATACTATATTACTATCAATTATGACAAAAGATGCCAATTATCAATAAATGTTTAAAATGAGAGATAATAAACCCTTGGAGATGTGCTTTATCTAATAACCTCCAAGAGATATCTACAAGGTTCAAGTAGAATTTTTTAACTAGGTGGAATACATTTAGGGGAGAAAGGGAAAAAAAATCCAGAGACTGAAATAGGTTCTTTGCATAGACTTTATTAATTTTCACAATAACCCCATGTGATAGACTTTTTTAACTGTACTTCACAGATAAAGAGATAAATAAATTCTGAAAGGATGAATACATTTCCCTAAATCACAGAGCTGATAAGTGGTGGCCCAAAAAATAAAGGTTTTTAAATGAGTAACCTATACGAAAGGAAAGTGAGAAGAATAGACTGTGTGATTTATTGCAAAGAGTGCAAGACCCTTTGTCTGAAGATTTGGGTTTACTACCCAAGAGAACTTGGATTAGTCCCT